>NC_090926.1:437848091-438117091 GCF_040938575.1 Ambystoma mexicanum
GGCTGCATTCTGTGTCACAGCCACCCTGCAACATGGGGTAGGTTCTGCTAATGTGTTCACCTGATTGACTTTGCTGCATTCCGTGTCGCAGCCACCCTGCAACATGGTGTAGACTCTGCTAACGTGTCCATCTGATTGACATTGCTGCATTCTGTGTCACAACCCCCTGCAACATGGGGTAGGCTCTGATACCGGATTGACTTTGCTGAATTCTACAGTTGACTGTTTCCTAGTCTGTATAATATACACCTATTATGTCTTTTCCACTTACTCCTGATGTAGCTCCCTGCAACTTGAGATGAGTCTACCCATATATGTATACACCGCATACATCAAGGCCCATTTATGTATTTTTGATGCAGCTCCCCACAACAAGAGGTGAGCTTTTCCAAAAATGTTTATTCTGCACTGTGGCCGGTGTTTTAACCATTGTAATGTATTCCTTTCAGCACTTACTGTAACCATATTCTTATGCTAAAATGCCTAGATGCCTCTGAGCTTTGTGTGCTATGTAAATGACTAAATAAAATAAAGGATCTGCTTACAATAAGAGGGGGGGTGATGCATACACATGCACATGCATACATGCACATGCATACACACATGCACACACACATGCATACACACATGCATGCACACACAGGCACATGCATAAACACATGCATGCACACATACACACATGAACAAACACATGTATGCATGCATATGCATACACACATGCATGCACAGACACACTTGTACACACACATGCACATGCATACACAAATGCACACACACACATACACATACACACACACACACACACACACATGAGAAGACACACATACACACATGATCTTGTGGAAGTACAGGCAATGAATGGATTTCAGGCTAAATTCACACAAAACACACAAAGGTAGTCAGAAGAAGGAATTCACTATTGCAATAAGTACACACACACATACAGAGAGGATGCTTTTGCTTTAAATTGGGAACACCAGTTAGGGATATCATGCTTTGCCAAAAATATGATATAAAAGAAATTAGATTTTTTGAAGACTACAAATAAAAGAAGAAGAAGAACCGCTTGTTTATATTCAGGAGCACTGAACTCTTGAAGAGCACGAGAAGAGGTGAAAACAGTGGCAATATTTTACCACATTTTTTGTCAGGGATTGCCTGGGCAGGTACAGAGGCACTTGAGAAGCAAGTGGGAATGGAAGCAAATTTGTGGCTCAAGAAACAGGTGACTTTAGTGATTCAATGTTGGATGTTGCAGGAGAAAAACAGAATAAATGACAATGTTAGAAAACTTGAGGAAGTCAAGTTAGTTTAGGAGAAATTGTAAAAGTATGCCATAAAAGGGGTGGTAGTCACTAAGCGGAAAAGGCTGGGAATACGGCAAGCAGAGGGAACATCAGAGGCTAATAATCAGTGTCAAATGGCTCACGGAGGAAATGGGTTTCTGCCACAAGGAAGAGGAATGGGAAAAAGAGGAAGAGGTGGTTTGCAGAATAACCAAGGCAGAATTTGCAGAATGACAATCAGAATGCGCAAGGACCATTTAACCAAGGGGGACTAATCAGAGGAGCTCCTCCTGTGTATTGGATATGTGGGATGACAGGGCACATTCTGCGCACATGCAGGAGCCAAGTATATGTACAAGATGGACAATTCTCAAAAGGGGGGACAGTTTATCCTCCAGTATATAGCTCACAAGCTAGGAAGGGTTTGCCCAGGATCAGACATTGTATCAGACGCAAGCCCTGAGAGTGCAACAGGTGCAGCAGCTAAAGCAAGTGCAAAATTAATTCACTACAGGGGAAATTTCAGCGAGTCCCATGCAGATTCAGCAATATGCAAACACAGGACAGGTTTTGACACCCAGGATAGGAGGTGCCAGTATGGTAAGAGGAAATCCTCTCACAGGAACAGGGGTATACATACACCCACAATAGGACAGGTTAAAGGACGACTTGATGTGTCTAGAATTTTCAGTGATATTAGACCCCCAAGAGGAGCCAAGGGTTAATGTGACGTAGGAGGCGAGACCTGTGTTTTATTAGTAGACACTGGGACTTCACGTTCATGTACACGGAAGGAAGAATATCCAATGGTGATAATTGCCATAAGTGATTAAGGGTTCTCTGAAGCTAACAAATTGAGTTCACTTTCATTGATGAATAACCAGTCTCTATAGGAGAGTGTGACATGACTGATCCTTGTTATATTCGCGACAGGCACCAGTTAAATATTTTGGGAAGGGTTTGGATATTAACCTTAACATGAAGATTTTTTTACTGACCAAGGGATAGCGTGTTCCACTCCTGGAATACACTATTTGAACGTGGATGAATTTATATTGACATTAAACAGGGCAAATGGCTCTGCGAGTTGTTTCAGTGGAGCCAGAGGTTTTTCTTATCATGGGATGAGCATTCTATTAACATGGCTGTTTGGCCTAGTGGAGAGAATGGTGAGAATATTTGATGAATGTTTTCTTGGACTACAGATACCTAAGGACAAACAATGGGGACAGACTATCCCTATAGAATTAAAAGCAGACATAGTATGAGGGGAAATGGCAATGCTCAAAGGAATGGACAATGAGCGTAGACCATGGGGGACAGTGATAGCTCTTGAAGAAGGGTCTAGGTTTATGGACGTCATTGATGATGGCATATTTAGAGAAGACTAAACAAATGGTGACGTGGTGTTTTTTTAGGAGCATCACACACTGAAAGGGAAAATGGAAGTTTTACAGCTGGCAAAAGTTGCAGTAGCGCTCAATATTTTTTTCAGGAAGATTTGGATAGAGTGCCCTTATGACATGGGTCTATTACAACAAATAAGGGAACACAATAAAAAAAAATATACACATGAGAGGGGTTATAATATGAAACATATGAGGGTTTCCATTGTAATTAGACTAATTAATATAAGCTTAACCCCCGCCCGTGTCCCCATGTCTCCCCTTACCCCCGCCAGTGTCCCCATGTCTCCCCTTACCCATGCCAGTGTCCCCATGTCTCCTTTTACCCCCGCCAGTGTCCTCATGTCTCCCCATACCCTGCCAGTGTCCCCATGTCTCCCCTTACTCCCGCCAGTGTCCCCATGTCTCCCCTTACCCCCGCCAGTGTCCCCATGTCTCCCCTTACCCCTGCCAGTGTCACCATGTCTCCCCTTACCTCCCACCATTATGCCCATGTCTCTCCCTACCCCCGACAGTGTCTCCCTTACATCCCCCCTTCACCAACCCACACCCTCCTCTTCTTCACCCTCTATTTACTCTTTACCCCCTGTGTTTTGCTTTCTTTCCCCCCTCTCCCCGTCCTGCCTTACACCTCAGCCCCCTCCTCCCTTCCATCTGTCTGTCTTTTCTGGCACTACCCCAATTGCCACCAGGCATAATAAATTATAGCCACCTGTCTGAGTAGACGTTGCCCCCTCTTCTCCCTCCCTCCCTCCCTCCTTTCCACCCCCCTTTTCCTCTAACTTGTTTAGCACTTACTTTTATCATTGGTCCCTTGACCATTGATAACAGATTGTCTATCCCCCTTTTCCTTTCTGTTTTTCTCCTCCCCCTCCCTCCCCAACACTATCTTGAATTAGTCGTCGACCTTCAACTGACAGTCACTTGTTTGTTCCTCTCCTCTCCTCACCTTTCCTCTCCCCCCTCTGTCCCCCTCCTCTTGTCACTCTTGCACTGCAACAATTATCGTCAGGCATAGTAATGCTACTGCTTGTTTTGTTTTCCCTCCTTCCTCCCTCGACTCTCTCTTATTGTTACATGCACTTGAACTATTTATTATGATTTGATAGTTATTTTTCATATTCTGTACTGTTTCAAGGACTTGTATGAATGTACTTGTATTGTCCCATGTTCCCTCCCTCCTTGAAGTGCTTTGAAACACTTTGTGTATAGGCGCTATACAAAGAAACAATCAATCAATCAAAAGCTAATCATTAATATATAAGGATACAAGTACAGAAGACGTTCCACATTAAGAGAATGATCAGAGGGTGAATAAGTAATTTTAAAAAATGAATGAATGAATGAATGAATGAATGAATAAATGAATGAATGATATTAAAGCAGTGAAAAACACAAGTGGATAAGATATCCAGATTTGTAACAATAAGCACAATGAATGGTGCTGGCTGTAATTGCATAGTCTTGTGTATTTTAATAAAAATGAATTATGATAAATGAAAGGCCAAAGGAGTGTGGATGGCCAAGATTGATCTAACAAATATGAGAATAACCTTTAATAGAACTGCACGAAAGAACATATGAGAATAGGTAACACAAACATTGTTTGTATGTATTTGATGATGTTGATTTATGTTTTGCAGATTAAAATTATTGTCATTGTTGAGCAGGGGAGGAATGTCTACATGGCCTTAGCAGAGTATAGCAATATAATTGGAAGAACGATTATATTATGACACAGGTAAGTGCTAGTGGACAAGTAGAGATAGAAGAGGTAAGTATCGGTTCAAACAGCAAGTAAGTGAAACAAACTATTGATCATTATTAGGAGTAAGAGGACCAAGGCGAGTACATGAGAAAGGCAGTGAGGGATACCGTCTTTAAAATAGATAGAATTTCCCCAGGAAAGGTACAAACAAACAAGTGTGACCATTGAATAAGCATAAAGATATACAAGTATGGCCACATCTAATGACAAGAATGAATAAGTCATTGGATAGAAGGTGGAGAAACCTTTTTGTAATTCTCATAAAAGAGAAGTGCCAAATAGGTCAATTTGGAAAATGCTTAAAGCTGTGAGGATAGGCAAAACAATGTATGCCTATATGTTACACTAGCATTCACTTAGTAGAATCAATGCTGGGGTCCCAATAACATGGGTAGGCAAGATTAGAGTGGGTAGGACGATGAAAAATGTAAATTTGTCAGATTAAACACAGCAAAGATAGAAGAAGACTGTGTCCCCAAGCCATCAGCAGGAGGACTTCAAAAGTACAGAGAACATTTTCACCATGGCAGGAAAGATTAAAACAAAGGATATGTATGGAGAGGTTGAGGGAATATAAATGTGCACCTTTGTGTCTTTGGGGACAGAAAAGTAGGGCTACATTTCACTGGGCTGAGAGGGTCTAGAGATGACCCCAGTAAACATTTATTGATCAAAGGGAACAAGTAAATGTTTACCCTGAGGAGATAATTGATCGCTTTGTCAGCTAAACCGTGACTATGCATCTTTTTCAGTTTTCTACAGAAAGCAGAAAGCCACACCAGGATCTTCTTCTTCAGCTACAAATGCACCAAGAAGAAAGAAGGGGAGCCATTGAAGAAAACACATCCTTTTTTTAACATATGTCTTGAATTTGGTGTGTTGTCTGTCTTGTTGTTTATTATTTTATCATAAAAAAGGAGACTGCATGATTCTTTGGTTTGAGAATTTCAACCACAGAGGACTATACAGTTGTGGAAAAAGAAAGACCCCATGAAAAATAGGGCAATGCAGGAAAAGTAAAAAAATATATATCTTTTATGACCTCCGATCATAGCCAAGTCCTGGTATCAGCCAGTATGTATTTAGTATAAAGTGACACCAAGATGTGCGAAAAGAGAGAAAGGAGCAGCCATCCTGTTATATTAGATAAAGAGAAAATGCAGGAGAATTTGTTTTAGGAGGCAGGATTGTTTAAAAGAAACAGATATGTATTTTAATGGTTGGGTTTGAGGAGGCACTACTGACAATAAAGACATACTTATTTTTCAAAAGAGACTCGATCAGTTTTATACTAGGGATGTATGAGAGATACCTACATACCAGGTGATTGACGTCAACCGATCCTGCGAGCAGGGATAAGAGATTGAGGGACCCAGTCAGATGCCCAGTTAACGTCACTTCTTTTTAAAGTGTGTCCCAATGATACTCCCCATCCTTGTGTTCCCCAGAAACAATTGAATGCCCCGCCCGGTGACTATATGACTTTGAATATGTAGATTGAGAATTTGAGTATTCTATGATAAAATGTGCAATTAACTCTAAAAGACTGGACTAAGAGCTAAGGGCCTCTAAAATGTATTGCAAGACAGCCCAAAGGACATATAAAATTAACTGATCATCAAGAAAGTCTGTGGATGCCGAATACGCTAAAATAAGATGAATAGGTGGAAGATGTATCAACGGAAGACAAAGGGCAAAATCAAAATGTGCATGGGAGAGAGCGGGAATCAAGGAAATGTTGTGGGGTGGGAGGAAGGACAATGTGTCCAGTAAAAGTTGCACTTGGATGGAACAGAAAAGTAATGGGTTGGTGGGTTCCCTCAAGGAATGATTTCTCTCGATTCTCATATTGGCAAAAGGGAAATCACCTGATGTGTATGTTATGTTTACATTTAATTGGGTAATGGGGATGAGATTTGGACAAAAACAAATAAAGTTGTTCTTTAAGGATACAAGTATATAAAAGTCAAGAGTGCAAGACGTTGCAATGGTCTTTTAGCAAAAGGAGATAAATACATGTTTTAGATTAAGAGAGTTACAAAATGATTGAAGTTACTGTTGATACTGTAGAAATGTTTTTGTTTTTAATGAAAACTCCCATGTTGAGATAAAGCACCACATTGAGGGGGATGACTGGGACAGGGATGCATAGGTACACTGAATATGAGTGAGGGTGGACACTGGGTGTAGTGGTCATGTATTGAATAGGTGTCTAAATACAGACCAGAGGAGGGAGTGCATAAGGTACTAGACACCCCCTCCAAACTAAATACAGATACAATAATAGGCTGATCAATGGTTCAAGTATTGCAAAAATCAGAATTATAGTGTTTTTTTAAGATAAAGAGTGCATATAGGGCAACATATATTTTTGGAGTCAGAATGACTCAGGAAGTAAATGTTGTCTCCAGTATTAATCACATATCATGAATATGTAAACATATCATCTGAAAATTAAATAGAAAAGGAGTTATGCTCAAAAATAAATAACAACTCACTGTTGGTAGCTGAAGATCTAAGCTGAACAAACTGAGATATTTCTAAAATTGATGACAAAATACAAAATGGCTTCAGAATCAGGTGTCAAAAGAGCTGAATCATACTGGTGTTGAATATTCTTTGGCAGCAGTTCACTGTAAGATAAAGCATGTCTGGGTTGGTATATTTAGAAATGCTGGCAGGGAAAGCAAACACTGATTGATAGTAAACCAGATAAAGACATGGGAAGGCTTCCAATTACATTGAACAGATGCTTACTTGGCAACAAATAAGATGAGCTCATGGAGTTGTTCACTGAGTGAGCTGCCAAGTAAATTTGGCAGGACCTCGAGAAGTATATAAGGGCTGTTTCTTGGCAATCATTAAAAGATACGTAATTTGGTCCGGCTGTGGCTCAAGTAAGTTTATCAATCTAAGTGTCAGTCAACCAGTGCTTGCCAAAATGAGCTAATGTGGATGTTGTGAGTGACAGATAAGCCAACCAATCAAAGACAAGGAGAGCTTATATTAAAACATTTATGTTATTGGAAAAAAGCATATACAAGCAATCTGAATGAAGTAGCTCTGTGTGCCTTCCAGAATGTCTTTTTAAACCTGTATTAAAAGATGGCTGTGACTTTGTACCTGGGCATCTGTTTCCTGCTTTGTTAAGTCTCCAGTGCCAGAGTCTACAGATGTCAAGGCTGATCAAGAGGTGAAAGTCCCCCTTTACAGTAGGCAAGCAAAAAGCAAGTGGTGCCTAAATTAATCTCTTGAATCTAAGGAGATCCTGCAACAGATCTTGGCACTGTATCCCAAAGCTATATCTAATGCTAAACATGTTTTTTTCTTACAGCAGGTGGAAGCATCACTGAAACAACTGTGTTTTAAACTGATATGTTCTCTATCAGCCATCCCAACTGAGTCAGTATCTGCATCTCAATTCTTATGTGATTCTCTCTTGTCATTTTTTGCCGATTAGATTGAGAAAATGTGGGCGGGCATTTATGGGTCCAGCCTGAGGTCATTGTAATCCCAGCCCGATGTACATGAGGCCATAGCGGGCCCTGTCTGGGATGTTTTCCCCATGTTTAACTTTGACAATATCATAGTGGCCACCAATAGGTGAGGTCCGCCTACCCATGGATGCTATCCCATTCCCTTTTTTGATGGAGGTATTGACTCAGATTGCTCTGCTGGTTACACATGCAGTGAACGTCTCCCTTAAAACTGGTTACATTCCAGCCCCTCCTAAACGCGGGCTGGTGATTCCTTTACCAAAATAACTCATAATATATCCTTCTATTCCAGTAAATATTTGTCCTATTTCCCTTCTTCCTTTTCTCATGAAATTATTTAAATCTTTAGTCTGTCCTCTCCTTTCTCTTTTCCTATAGTAATCCTCTTGTTTCAATCCATCTTAGTCTGGGTTCCGGCCAGGTCACGGCACAGATGGGTTCTGGTCTCAGTCATCAGTGACCTCACTGGACTGCATGATCATTGTGCTATAGGAGCCTTGTCCTTGTCCAACCTGTCTTTCACCTTTTATACCATTGATCACGCTGTCTTGCTCGGTTACCTCGCAGAGGCCGGGCTCTCAGGTGTTGTCATGTTGTAGTTCACCTCTTTTCTTACTGATTGTTATCAATCTCTTTCTCTCTCACCTTTTCGTTTTGTCCCCACTACTCTTTCCTGTGGTGTTCCTCAAAGCTCTGCCATTTGCTCATTCTTGATTAATGTGTATGTTCAGCCATTTAACTAAACTCATCTTCTCCCACGGCTTCTGGTGTTTTGCTTATGCAGATGACACCCAGGTTCTGGTTTGGTTAGATCTGTCTCTGCCTGAAACTGCAGCCAGTCTTAGGGCCTTTCTTGAAGCCGTGTGGGAATGGATGTGTAACAAAGGGCTTAACCTGAACAGAGAAGAGACAGGGGTTCTGGGGGTGGGTTCATCTGCTGCAGCTGCTCTCTGGTCACATTTCCCCCCGCCCTCATATTAGGTCTTTGTCCTATCCCAGTTCCTATGTCCATGGCTGCTCAGATTACTGCATTATGCCAGGTGGGCCATTTGAAACAGAACATTCTTTGTAAGGTCCTTCCCTTCCTACTTCCTCATCTATGTGCACCTGTGGCTTCTTCTTTGGTATTGTCCTATCTTGATTACTGTAATTCTCTGTTTCTTGCACGCACAGCCAGCCTACCTGATTCGGCACCTGAAAATCCTACCAAATGTTATGTCTCAAGCTGCCTCCTCTACCCCTTGCTGTGCTTATGTCTCCCCAATTCTGCGCAGCTTGCACTGTCTTCCAGTTGCTAAGCATGCTCAGTTTAAAGCACTCTGCCTGGTTCATCAGTCTCAGGAGCTGTCTATGTACAGGTGAAATTTAGGTTCTATCTCCCTTGCCGAGTCCAACTTTTAGCTGAGGCCTGAATGTTGGAGGTTCCCCTGTTTAAACTGACTCAGATAGGTGGTTGGTCCTTTTCAGTGGAAAGCTCTCTGGGTGAGGGATAATTATCTGTCAATTAGGCGCTCTCCTAAACCATACCTTTTTGTTGTTATTTTTTTTTCTGCTTCCATCGTCCTGTAAGCTTTTGGCCATATGTTGTACTCTACAAATGCTGTTAAGATAAGATAACTACTTCTTGCCGACAGCATCCAAACTTGCTTTTCTGTAAAGTGCATTTATTCTCCGTCAGATTTGTTTTTCGCATTGGATTTTGGAGTCACATTTCTAAAAAGTGATAGATTGCACTAAGGAAGCAGTAACTATCATGATTAATAGCAAGTTGTGCCAATAGCAAGCCATGTTGTGATGATGTAGTTCATAACACTTGTCTGTCTCATCGGTAACACAAAATATACAACAAGGCGAACCCACTACTTTAGCTACCATCAGATGTATGAAGAGCCTAGAACTGTTGCGCTTGACACATTGGCTGTGACTGAATGCCTCAGCTCCACCAGCATTATTCCTCTGGTTATCAATAAGAGGCTACATATGACAGCCTTGCTCTGTGAAGTTACTACCACCAGAGAAATGAGATTCGGGAAAAACAGAGTTCCTTTAGCAAAGTATGCACTATCTCCCCTTTTAGTCGAAAATACCTCAGAGGAACGCCCACTCTGTATGCTATAAAACACTGCAAATGACAAATCCACACTACTTAAACTTTTATTCAGAAAATGGTGTGGCTAAAGAGTAATGGCATATTGAATTCAGTGGGAGCAACACACAGTCCCCCACAGCTCCTCTATATGGGAATCTGACAGTGAGGAGTCAAATGTTCTGCTGCTTGCTCTGTTGTGTGACAGGGGCGTGCATGTCTTCTCAGGCTTTGCACACTTCATGAATCCTGTTAAGTGCATTTACCGCTCACCTATAACTCAACTCACAACTTCTACTAGTAACATCTCTCTGTTCAGATTTACAGTAGCTTTACCATGTGAATGTTTACTTCGCCAATATCCTCTATAGGGGTAATTTTGTGCATATCTGTTCAGTATGTTTTGGCGCTTGCTTCTGTTCTGAGCATATACATTGAGTATTCATATTTACACTAGTAGTACATGAAGTGTCAATATACTTGTCCATCTTAGGCTACAATTAAGTGTATACAATTAGTATGTGACCCTCTATATGGCAGTAAGGTTTTAATTGATTTCCGTAACATTTCCTTTTCTCCTCATCTCATCCTTATTCTTGGCCTCAGAGCAAGTGTAACTCCCTCAGTTCCAAATAAATAATTCCTTTCTTGCACCTCACATCATTGATAGGTACCTGTGTTTGTATACTTAGGAGCATTTGTGATGACTGAACCAGTATGGAACCACAAATACTACCATTAAAGAAAAGTCCAGGTCACCCATTTTCCATGGTCCTGGTGGTTTACATTGTTGTCCACCACAGAGTTGTGTGTAGTGAAAAAGTCTAAGGGAAGCGCAAATCATTGGACCTGCTGGAAGGACTATCATACCCCAGAATAAGCATGTCCTTTCTAACTCCATACTCATGCTGAGAAGTACTGATGGACATTGGTGGTGTGAAGTATCACAATGCCAATTGGTACCTTCAATGGGGATTCAGTTTGCACTTGTAAACTCACCCGACCACCTAACGGTAATCCTACAGACAGTAACCTATACAAATATCCCCTGACCCAAGAGCCATCTATTATTCTCAAAGTAGCAGTTGGAACCTTGCGGTAGAGTACACTTTGTAAGATCACACACAAAATCAACGGGGAATAGCAACCTTAATGTTGCCCCTAAAGTCTGCATTAAACATAGGTCACACATATACTGTCTGATGCTTGCGTCCATCTACAGAGCTTCTGCTTGGTGGCAGACACTCCAACTTTACAAGCAGAAACATTGACCCGCAACTTCACTTGACTTGGCATATTCACAGTTTCAACATGCCATTCTTTCCTGAATACTCATGAGTGTTAGTCTAAAAGGTTGCGTGCATACCCTCTTCTTTCCACAGAGAGATTGATGGATAGACTAATGTGTCACTGGCATGTACAAAGAGAACCAAAAATGTACGTTAGGTAAAGTGCCAATAAAATGAGTCTGTAGCAGATGCTTTCTAATCAATGTAGGTACTTATAGTTCCATCGTGGTGTATAACCTGAGGAGATGAACAGTTTAGATAATGCAGCAAGACAAACTGTGTAGCTGCATTGTATGGGAAAGATCCAAAATAGATGTGTCCCTGACCATCTTGTTTGACAGTAAATCGCCTTCTCATGCATCACACTATGTATCAAAACAGAACAAAAATACTCACCCAATATGATAGCACCAATCTACAAACAGTGACAGCAACATCCATATAACCTTCCACCAACAATATTTCTTTTTATGGCACAGATCATGGCTACATCTCCAGCCTTACTGAAGAACCTTGCTTAGCATGTATCTCGAAAGAATTCAACACTGCAATACACCAACCTTGTAGACTAATTCGTTTTCCTTTCTGATGTAGCTGGCAGTTTATGGATGTTTGAGAACTGGCAAGTAAGTAAAAGAGTTATCTCCTCTTGATTTTCTCCGGCATGGTTTCAACATGCTCAGGCTCTCTCAAAATGACACATGATATTCTGAAAGTCGTAAAAGCATGACCACTGCTGAGCCAAAGTCATTGCTCAGTGTCATTTTGTGCAAAGGGCAAGCCTGGGTGCTATGGGACCATTGTGGTGGTGAATTGGAGCAGTATAGCAACGTTGATGCACACCATGAAAGGGGACAAAATGAAACATTTTACAGAACTATGGACCATCAAACTGCATTGAAATGCACCCATGCTGCCAAAAAACGTGCTCGCTTCACATTCTTTCTCTCTTTTTCTGTAGCATCTATTTTATATTTAACTTAATTACTTTCCAAGAGCAGTGACTCCATCAGTTTACGTTTGTCACTACTTTGATGTGCCAACCTTTAACGATAAATTAAACACATCACAGGTGAAAAAAAACGTATAGAATTACTGGTGCAGTAGGCACTAAACTAAAGCCAATCCCATTCGACCATCTAATACAAGTAGACACCAAATCTGAGAACTTGCACTAATACTGTCTGAACCCAACCTTGTGCACTTCTGTATCTCCACCCTGCCAAGAAAAACTTCAGAAGCTCAAATATTGCTAAGATGATGTTGGCAAGCATAAGGAAAAATAACACCACTGGCACCACCGTGTCTCTCTTGCAAGGGGTCTCTGATCTTCACTTTACACAAATTATGAGGTACTCCTTAACAGTGTCAGTACTGTTTACAATCAAGCATAAAAGGGTATTTTGCTACTTTGCCCTAAACATTCTACAGCACATGCCCAGTCTTTAAATGCCCCATTGTTAAATGCAATTGTACTGCTGAATCTCATCCCGAATTTCGATTAACGTCAAATTGGCATTCTATAGTCACATCAAACATCATGGAAGCATTGGTGCTACAGCAGCACCACTGCAAAAAAATGTATCATATTCATTCAGTGGCCTGTCAAATCTCCCCAAGTAAAGCCACCAAACCCTTAACCACTCATTGCGATAATATTCTTTGATTTTAAATCCTAAAACCTGCTCGTCTATTGCTACTTTTCTTGACGATGTCCATTCTATTCAATTTTGAAAAGCGACACATTTACATTTCTGCTGCTCTTGCTTCTTCGTCTCACTGCTGATGAAATGTCTGCTCGTCTTAATAGTCTTTAATATGGTTCTCTTTGAGCCCCTGCACTAAGAAGACCCATGCCTTCTTTAAGGAATTGTAATTTCTTAAACATGAAAAATACTTACGTATGGTCCTCCTTCTTATGAACGTGCCTTTTAGATGCCAAATTAATCAACAACAAAAAAACTATCCATAAACGATTAAATACCTTTATGTCACCCACTTTCTGACATACATCAGTCCTGCCTGCCATATGCAAACACTTCAAATTCACTGTTAGCCCTTTCTCTCATCTCTTTCTGGAATCCGCCAATTTACTCCTTTGAACGAGGCGTTTGCCCAGACTGGCACAGTGAGTCAAAGTGAGTCAGAGCTGGAGACTGTCTTAGGTGATTCCTGCCTGGCCACAGATGACAACAGTGTTACTGTCCTGCTCATGAGTCACCCATTATTGATTACCAAAAATTGTATACGGTCACCTGGAGCAAGTGGGCTTCACAGGCATGTCACATGCATGGTTACGTGTTCCTTGTCTGTAGAGATCCAAGCTGTCAATCCGGACCCTTTTAATTTCTCTCCATACCCCCTCCTTTAAGGAGTCTCCCTCTCATCCCCAATTCCTGTTTGACACGTATCTCTCTTCACTGGTGCATCTAAAGCATGATATTGGATCTGCCCCTATTCTTGTGGGGAAGCAAACCTGATCATAATATGGCGGGGAAAAGGTTTTGGGTTTCAATGCTTTCCATCATAGGAAATGTATGGGAGCCATTGATCAATGGATGAGCTCGAGTATAATGCACTCAAAACACACATGGTGATTCAAAAGGTAAGGAGGAGTGCCTGTGGTACCAGCTTCTGGTCCTCTATTATGGCTCAGCCCCACATCTAGTGTGGCCTCCGTTTTCATTCTCAGTTTCTTGCTTGAAATCAAACTTGACATCAAGCTCTCACCCCCAGGTCAGTGCTGTGACTGAGAGCTGTTTCTTCACAGTGCAAAGTCATGGCATTCTTACACATCGCTGACATGGCAGCATTGTGTATGCCCTTGTTCTCCCGTGGTTCCGGTATGGGAGACTGAGCCTCCTACATTTACTTCTGTAATGCCTGCTGTTCATCCTAATCGCAGCTGCCCATCTGACCACTGGTGCGCATCGGTCTTACTGTACTTCTCCTCTCTTGATCAAGCTGAACTAATCACTATTAGGAAGATGATCCAACCTAAGGTCATCATTGTTGACCAAAGGGCGTTCTTTGCGTTTGAGATGGTGATATAGGTTATTTATAACATGCTTAACACCCAGAGGTTTCTAAGAGTGGAGCTGGGGATTGAACCTGTGTTGCCCCTGAGCTATCCTCCCGAAACCGGGCTCCCTTTCTCTGACCTCTGAACGTCTGCATTACAATCCTGACAGCACTGTTTGCTCATGTGCTTCTTTACATCTCTCAGTGGTAAGCTTCCACACTGCACACGGGCATGGTAGAGCCTTTTCAGTGTACGCTCTTTAACACTGGAACCCTCTCACCTTTCACATAGTGCTGTCTGATATTAATTGTTCTTTCTTTGTCATCAACTGAAGGTCCTGTTCTCCCCCATTAATCCCTTTATCCTGTGTTCCATTTGTTCTTCTTCCCTTACCAGTAAAGTGTCACTATTCTTCTGTGGATGAGTGCTTTGGGAAATCTCTTCTCATTCCCATCCCAAGCAATACCAAAAGTAATGCCTCAGTTGTGGCATCAACATCGTTGTGCCAAACATGCAAGGTAGAGAGAGAAGTTGTTATCAAAAGTCCACAACTCAAGCAAAACAAAGTTGGAAAATATCCGACAGCCACTCCAGCATCCATGGGAGAATCACCTCTTATGTCGCATTGTTCCCCCCTACCCTTCCTTACTCCCTCATCGCGGAATTCCACACATTTTTCTCGAGACCTTGGCTCCAGGTGTTGTATCCTCATTCTGTAACTTAAAAATGGATAGAGTGTAAACGAGCCTGCTGGGGGCGTGGTACGCACAATGCACAAAAGGCCTGTGCCAGGCGTCTTGCAGTGTACACGAGGTAGGGTCTTGAAAATAAGGGTGGAGGTCATTGAGTGGTGAACTTCCAGGATAACAATTGGTTGAAGAGGCAATGCTAAATCTTGGAAATAAACAAAGCCTTATGTTTGTCTTATAAGATCTGAACCAAAAGGAGATCTGTGCTGGATACCAGCCCTGGCTAGTCGGATTTGTTCTTGGCCGCTCATCATGGCCTGTTTGCCAGTCCTTAACTTCAAACATGGCCCTGCTGCCACAAGACAAAGGCAACACAGCTGCATCACTGCATTAGCCAGTGGAACTTGGGGCTGAGTTTCAAAACAAACATTGGAAAAACAAAAGCAAGAAAAAACTCTCAGACTGCCACACTGTACACCCGCACACACATTCGCTTGCTCCCATTGCCCTCATCTGCATATGCAAATGAGCCAAGACATAATTGCACTATTTGTTCAGTCTTTCTAAACCAGGAGCCACTCGCGTGATATATTCATCTCTGCGATTCACAGAGAGCGCGATGAAGAGATTTAATTAATCTTATTTGCATATTACTCATCATCTTGGCATGTTTAATAGCTAATTAAATTATATTAAAAAAACAATTAAGAAAGATGGAGCCAGCCCTTTTGGAGTTCTGAGAGGCACCGGGGCTGACTTTGAGCACCGTGATGACTTTGATGTTTATCAGTCGGTAAGCTTAATTTGATATTTGTCCGTTTTTTTTTTTGTCACCAGGAATTCATAGCAACAAGATCTCGGCGTCAGGAATCGGGTTTCGCGGCACGCAGTGGGAATGGCTCTAACGTATCTGTTTCATGAGACACTTAGCAGATTTTATTTAATGCTCCATAAACTCATCCTTAAAAAAGAAAGTGCCAAGTATATACACAGTGAAGTGCTGACTGAGCATATTGCCTAGAAGTAACCGTGATTTTCCATCTGACTGTGATATTATGGTATAAAAATCTGAGGTCAATTTGTAAAAAAAACAAAAAAAAAATGTTTGAGAGGAAGCGCGACATGACATTTTCATTTTGAACGTGATTATCTGCGGGGCTACTTGGGGGCAAAGTAGGGAGCGCGTCCTATAAGACAATTCTGAAATACTGTGTGCAATGTGGGGCAACCATTGGCAAGGGCATCTGCAGCTGCTAAGACTCAGAATAAACGCAATTGAAACAGCCTGCCAATAAAAGGCTTACGCAAAGCCACTGGCACTGGAAAGGATCCCAAGATCTGGTTTGCCAGTGGCCTTTTGTCACATCTACAAAAACATATATATTTATTACTAAAATATAAGGATTGGGCAAGGACTGTAACCCTTGAAAGGAGAGACATTGGACTTGAGAACCACGCATTGTTGTTATACATTATTTTGACTGAGGTAGAGATGTGCATTGTGGTGGTTCTGAGTACCAGTCAGATTGATGGAAGCAAGTGGGTGGTGGGGATTGAGTGATGCAGTTGTGACGAATCAACTTCCGGGGCACCAGTAGTCCAGGGATGAATATCGGTTTCTAAACCATCAATCAGCCCCACACCTATAGGACACCAGAAGGGATCCGAACAGATTGGAACACAAGTAAATTATAAATCTCCTTGTCCAATGTTTGGTAACGTGTACGGAATGGCAGGCTTATCTCTGCAAGGTCGTGGTTCATTTGATAGTTGCAACACAGCGAAAATACAATTATTACCCAATGATAAAAAGGGACTATCCAGGCAAGTTTGTATAAAAATATGTACTTTATTATTATAACAACAGACAGTTCTAGCACACTATGCAATACAAGCCACCCTGTAAAGAAACACAGAAGACAGAGAGTTTCACGAAGGAAAGGGATGCACTCTTGATACTGACAGTAGGTTAGTCAGTAAAGCAATCAGTCTTAACTGTTCAAGGTTATTTGGTATCAACACCAAGGGAGCAAGGGGTTGTAAATGTTGTTAGTGGCCTTCGGAGAATAACCAGGTGGACAGAACCACAATGTACCTGGTGCTTGAGATGATCTTGATGGTCAACAGCATCGAGTCAGTTCCAGAATGCTTTGCAGCTCCTACGACAGAGTTCAAGACGGGAGACAGCTGTGGGTATCAGGCGGCAGGCAGCTCGGCAAGGGAGGCTGGACGAACAGCTGCAGGCTGGCCTACACGGCGGCTTAGGGTCAAGAATCATTGACTCTGTTCTGGTTGGTGGCTCTGGAGCACTAGTTGAGGCGTCTCGGACAGCTTTAGTGACTGCAGCCTGACAGCAGTCAGTGGTGCAGCCCGTCGCAATTCGAGGGCTGGACTGCCTCAAAATTGTTCTTAAAAGATGGACGCTGTGTGATGCTTATTGTGGCACTTTTTCTAGCTTCTTCGCAGGGCTTGTGTTGTCCTTTAAGGCGGACAGCCCAAAGCTGAGAAGAGTGTTTGCAGGCAACAGCCTTGTCCTTTGTTGAGAGGCACTTCCCACCTACGAAGCTTGCAGGCAGAACCTAGCAAGGCAGACTGTGTGCTGGCTGGCTACCAGTTCTGGACCTGCTGGACAGGTTCTCTGAGTCCGGTATCTCCCTCTGTTCCCTGGGAGATGTTTAGGGGAGGGATCATGCTTCCCTCTTGGAAATCCTGGCCTTCCTTCACTGGTGGAAGATGTAAGGTGGACTGTACCTTCAGCAAGGGTCCAAATGAGTCCTTCTTCTTACTCCTTTCAAAGTAGACTGATGATCTGCTAAGTGAGGAGCTCGGTTTAAAGATTTTGTGTGGCTGAATTTTATATACTAGAGTTGGCACACCATGCAGGACAGTATTAGATTCAGGGGCCTATTGAACATTAACCATTTAGCTCCATAATGAATGCCCTTTGCAGGCAGTACTTTAGAGATACATATGGCGCAGTGACACTTATTTTTCATTTTTTATCATACTTCCCTCAGCTCGCTATTTTCTGACCAGATGACCGGGCTACCTCGGGGACGCTGCGAGTCACACTTCTTACAGCCACGCCACAGTATACCTAGTCATCCACAACTCCTTTAACAGCCAGCTACAGCGGAACTAGAAAGTCTAGTCGCTGTCTAGAAGACATAACGTTGGTCACTTCTGGTCACTCCCAGCTACTTTGCTATTCTTGATATTGTTGGAGTACTTTTGGTACGTTACAGGACACATTGATAAACATAATCTCTATGTGTTATCTACAGATACACATCAGGAGTTTGAATTGAAAACACGGTACGGTAGGATCAGCCCTGAAGAAGGATTTATTCTGAAACGTTTTAGCATTTCTATACAACATCTTTGTTTGTTTGTTTGTTTGTTTGTTTGTTTATTTATTTGATATAGCGCGCAAAACCCAGCGGTAACAGGGCGCAACCAACAGAGAACAGAGGAGTAAGTATACATAAAGACTTGGTTACAGGGTAGGGAACAGTTGAATGGTGAGCAGAGCATTACATTACTTACAGGGTCTGTTAAGTAGGCATATATACAACTATATATACAGTATTGTACATTTAGCAGGTCTGTTTATATACATATATACAGTGAGGTAGGCTAGGTGCAGGGGCATTGTTCAGTCATGGGATCGTTGGAGCGTAACCAGTTGAGGGTGTTTCACCTAAAACTGTAATAGGATTGGTCAGTTCTGATGTTGAGAGGGAGGGCATTCCAGTGTTGGGCTGCCATGACAGGGAAGCTGCTACCGCCTGTTTTTTTTCTGTCTGAATTTGGGTACCTGTAGGCAGTAAGAGTTGGTCATCCTCGTGGGTCTGGTGGAGGTTCTTTTTACTATTCTGGTTGGGGGGGCAGCGTTGTTTAAGCATTTGAAGGTGAGTGATGCTGTTTTGAGTGAGATGCGGTCGCAGATTTTGAGCCATTTGTGTTCTCTTCTTTTGTTGGATATGTGTTCCTTGTGTGGTAGGTTAAGGGCTGTCCTGAGTGTGTTATTTTGCACAGTTTGGAGCTTGTCTGTTATGTATTTGTTGGCTCCTAGATACATGGCATTGCAGTAGTCGAGTCTGGATAGTATTAAGGCATTGGCGATGGTAATGCAGCTAGCTTGGGAGAGGAATGCTCTACTTGCCCTGATGAGCTTGCACATGTAAGCGGTAGAGGATGCTAAAGAGTTCACTTGTTTTTTTAGTGACATGGCTGAGTCAAGGTGAAAGCCTGGAGTTTTCACTGTTTTGGCGACTGTGATAGTGTTGCCGTCTATGTTGAAGGCCTTGTAGTCAGGACTGAGTTTTTTAAGGTTGATGTTGGATCTGAGGAGCAGTATTTCGGTTTTCTCATCATTCAGGCATAGGCCGTGTGTGGCCATCCATGCCTGAATGATGAGGTATATTTTGTTTACCAAGGCCGTATCTGAGTCGAAGTTGCCCGAAAGGGGTATGCGAATCTGGGTGTCATCTGCATAGTTAGTGTATGAGACACCCAGTTTGTCCAACTTGTCAAATAAGGGCTTGGTAAAGAAATTGTAGAGGGTGGGGGAGACGCAGGATCCTTGGGGGACACCGCAGGTTATTTTGATGGGGTCTGCTGAGGCTAGTGTGGAGAAGACTCTCATGGTACGATTGTCCAAAAACGATTGGATCCAGGCTATGGCCTCTTTTGAGAAGTGGGCAGCCGAAGCCAGGTGTTCACACAGGACTGTTTGATCTACCAGGTCGAAGGCTGCCGACAGATCAAGGAGGAGAAGCATGGCGGTGTTACCTTTGTTGTTAATCTCATTGATTTGGGTTTTGAGGTCGATTAAGGCGGGTTCTGTGCCGTGTTGCGGTCTGAATCCAGATTGTCGGGCACCTAAGAGTTTGTTGGTTTCTAGATATTGCTGGATTTGTAAGTATGCTACTCTGTCTATTATCTTTAGCAGGAATGGCACTGTGTTAATGGGCCTGTAGTAGGTAGGGATAGCGGGGTCTAGGGTTTGCTTCTTGAGGAGTGGCAGAACCCAGGATTGTTTGAGCTTGCTTGGTATGGTGTTGGAGGAGAAGGATGCGTTGATCAATTTGGTTATAAAGGCAGCTAAGTCCCTGGCTGCGTCCTTTATTATCTGGGGTGGGCAGTTGTCGCCTTTGCAGGTGGAGGTTTTGAGAGAGGCGATGACATTTTCTGTTTCTGGTATGGAGATTTTAGCGAATCTGAAGAGGTTTTAGGCCTGGTGGGTTGGTTATTTTGGTAGGGATGCTAGGTGGTGAGTAGTCGTTAGTATTTATGGAGTTTTTTTTAGTGCAATTTTTGTTTGGAGAGTTTTGATTTTGTTGTTTAGGGCGTTTTGGACACTGGTGCACCATTGTTTGTCTTTTGTTATATTATCTGGTGGGGGTATGGGGAATTCCATTTCTCTAAGGATTGCGAATAGTTCCCTGGTATTGGAGCTGGAGTTTTTGATTCTTCCATTGAAAAGGTTCTTTTTGGTGAGTAGGATTTCTTTTTTGTAGTTTGCGAGTTGTTTAAGCTGTAGTTTGTTCTCTTCTGTGTGCGCCATTGACTTTCTAGTTTCCTTTTTTGCATTCTTAGTTCTTTCAGATGGGGGGTAAACCATGTGTTGAGGTGGGCTTGTTGTTTACTCTTTTGCAGTTTTAGAGGGCAATAGTGTCTAGTCCTGTCTTCATGGCATTGTTGTAGCTTTCTACTAGGCCCTCTGGGTGTAGGTTGTCGGGGAGAGCTTTAAGGGTTGGCAACAGTAGTGGTAGGAGGTTGTCAGGCGTTATGTTTTTCTTTGCTCTAGTGGGCAGTGGTAGTGCCATGATTTTCTTCCCATTGACTTCTTTATGGAGTGAGAGTGTGAAGTCGATGAGGTGGTGGTCTGTCCAGTGTTGAGGGGTAGTTTTGGAGATGGTGGTATATCGCAGTTTAGTGTGGCGATCCAGTCCAAGGTCCTACCTTTGTTGTGGGTGGTGGTGAGCACTTTTTGGATAAGGCCGTGTTCAGCAAGCATATTGGATACGGCTTGTGCTAGTTTGTCATCAGGATAATTGAGATCAAGATTCAGATCGCCTAGTAATAGTATTTGGGAGTTTTCCTTAGTGTTATTAGCTAAGAGGCTGGATAAATCTGCCTCGAAAGAGCCAACGGGGCCGGGTGGCCTATAGATCACGTAGATGGTTAAGGTTAGAGATCGGCAATTTGGCTGTGAGGAGTTCGCAGGATTTGAGAGAAGTTTGGGTTGATAGTCTTAGCTCAAGGTCAGTCTTGGCTATGATGGCCAGACCGCCTCCTCTGTTGGTGGGTCTGTCCATTCTGATTATTTGGTAGTTTTCAGGGATGGCTATTGAGAGTGCTGGGCCTGCTGCTTCATGCAGCCAGGATTTGGTAATCGCTAGGACGTCAAGGTTGTTGGTGGATAGGGTGTCTGCTATTTCTGTGGCGTGGGCTACTAGTGATCTAGCGTTGATTAAGGCTCCGGATATAGTAGTTATGTTGGGTGTGTCCTGGATAGTTATCGGGATGAGTTTGGGTTGGGTGGAGCTATTGCGAGAGAGGGTATCTCGGGAAGTGTGATTTTTAGGGGGAGTTTTGTCCGTGGTATTAGTAGGTTGCGTTAGTGTAAAGAAGGGGTTCTTATACCGGGTAGTCGTTCGATTATTGACGTTGTTAGGGAAGTTAGGGCAGTTTCTATAAGGTTCATAGATAGGAGACAATCTAGACCTAAGTCTCAGATTTCTATCCTTAGGAGGGTTTGTTATGATGGCAGTGGTCATAATGGCTGTGATGGCACAGGTAAGTAGTGCCGTCTGGGCTAGTTTAGTCAAGTAGGCAGAGGTCATTGTCAAACTATGCTGAGGACATACTAACATCTAAGTGTTGATTCAGTGTAGATGAAGGGGAGACGGGACTTCTGTGCTATACCTAGCCTATGTTGTAGTTAGAACACATCTAGGCTAGTCAATGCAAAACACATATAAGCTAAATGCAGTTGTAGGCGCACGGCACATCTAGGCTAGTCAATGCAAAACACACATAGGCCAAATGCAATTGTAGGTGCAGAGCACATCTAGGCTAGTCAATGCAAAACACACATAGGCTAAATGTAATTGTGGGCGCAAGGCACATCTAGGCTAGTCAGTGCAGAACACACATAGGCTAAATGCAACTGTAGGCGCAGGGCATATCTAGGCTAGTCAGTGCAGAATACACATAGGCTAAATGCAATTGTAGGTGCAGGGCACATCTAGGCTAGTCAGTGCAGGACACACATAGGCTAAATGCAATTGTAGGCGCAGGGCACATCTAGGCTGGTCAATGTAGACTAGTAACAATAATAGATTAAGATGCATGTAATTATTTGAAGCAATGAAGGTAAGTCTAAATATGGCGGGCACAGTGAAGGCTATGAGTACATATGACTGGTGAAGCAGTGATGGTTCAGCTAAATGCTATAGACCCCTATAAGGGCTGATCATACAACCATAGTAGGGGCTGTTGTTACTTTCATCAGTCTAGGTCAAATAGATTAATAGTTAGGCAGTAATTCAGTGGATGCAGCATGCAGGATACATTGGTCTATTCATCATCTCGCAAAAGTGGGGGGTCATATAAAAGCACTATGCAGGCACATGATATATTACAGTCACAAACGGGAGCATGGTGAGCAGCAGGACTTAGTGCAGAGAAGTCCTTGGCTTCGGCAGCTGCTGGTGGGAGTAGATTGGGAGGGTGTACTGGGTACGAAGCACAAGTTAAATGCAGACACATTTAGGGATTTTTAAAGAGAGTCACAATATGCCAGCCACTAGGCTTTAATTTTACCTTCAAGACACATGGGTGCTGTGGTAAGCCACACAGGGATTCCGGCAGAAGCAGAAGGCTGGTGACAGGCTGAGGATAGGAGGCAGCCTTGTTTACTGTGCCTTGGTGAGGTGGGCCGGCTTTATGCCTGCCGGCGCCTGATAGGCCAAGAAGTAGCACCAGTAGCTTATCCGGAGCCAGGCAGCTGGGCTTAAGTAGGGGTAGGTGGAGGTGCTAGTCAGTGATTTGTGATCCCAGTGATTTGATACTGCCTAATCACTGGGATCTATTTGAGACAATAATACATGATACATAACAGTGTGGAAGGAAACACAATACTGTTTGAGGATATATTGAGATGTGTCACACTGGAACTGATTGAGGAATTGGATTCAATCCTGTATGAATTATCTGTATTGATTTGATTTTGTTTGGATTTAATTTCACACCTTACCATTGATGATTTCTGTGAATTTGATGAATATGGTGCAGGAGTCGAATCACAATACTCCTCTTATGTACTTGTAAATATATGTTGGGCGGTAAAAATGGTTTACTCTGAATACTCTTTTTTTTAAATTATGTCTTTTGAAAACAGCAGTCTGATTATTGACTGACTTTAATCCACATGCATCGAAAATTTAAGTGTTTTGAATGATTGACTTGATTTGAACCAATTGATTGAACTCATATGCTTTAACACATGGGATGTATATCCCCTGGGAGTTCACATAGGGACCACCTGTCAGCATATGACAGGCTTTGTTTTTTGGTTTACCTTCTCTGCCTCTAGTGGTCTTGAGACACATTCAGTCCCTTTGCACCTGAACTACTGTAATATCTTGTTACTGGAAATTAAGAATACACTAAGAACTGTACACCCCTATCGCCCACTCAAAAATAGTGCCTTACACAGTAGTGCCCCTCTATCCCTCTGCTGTACTCACTTTCAGTCCCCATCCTTCTTCATTCTTGCAGCAATCAGCATGATGAACAAGTAGCATTTCAATGCCAACATTAGCAGTCCACGACCAGGGCACTTGTGTTCTAGCATAGGTGCAGGACACTTCACCAATAGCATGCACTAAAAGGGTATACTGGCCATCGTATACATGTAGCACACAGATCGTAAAAATATGTGCTCATAATCCAGAATAGAAAACTGACTCAGATTAGCTGTCTCAAATAAAGCAAAAGTGTGCAAGCATGGATAGAGGAGACCACTTGGAAGCAAGGAGAAAGTTACACATACCACAGCATAGATAGTGGATGCAGATTAGAAGCTACCAGGAAGGTGTCTGTATGTAGATGGACTAAGATTAGAAGAGGGCCATGGTTTTCAACTGGTGCTGCTGTTAGAGAGCAAAGAAACAAGTGTAAACATGTGTAATGTTCATCCATACTCACTATTACTATAGAGGAAGCAACACCATAGCCATTGAAGCCATGAGTGATGCTTTTTTGAAGATCATACCATGCGAACAAAATCACTTTAAATGGTGACACTTTTGAAGGGTTAGAGACTGGGGATGTTGACTGGTTAGGTATTACAAGATTACATGAGATGACCAGGATAACACAATGGTGAAGCAGTGAAGCTGGGATTTCCGCCAACTCTTTAACTTACACAATTTACCACTTTCTTTTCCAATTCTTACCATTAACTAAAATAATCCCATTTTAGAGAATTTACTTGGAAAGTGCACAAATCACATAAACTAACATGTCAATTAAAAAAAAAAGTCATAGGAGCGTCTTATGCAATATGGGAGTGATTCTAGATTCATTGTCCCCATCATTATGGGTAGTGCCAGAATACTAATTGATGTGATCTTAAAAGATTTCATCTGTATTTCTCTTGTGTATTTTAAAACTTTAAGTAAGTCAAAAACACTGGCTTGTGAAATTGTTGTTTATAAACGTGCAATAAACCTTTAAATTGTACAAAAAAAGCATACTGTTTTTTTGTGTCAAAGGAGTAGACCTTACAAAATGCTTGCCAGAGGCCACCGATATCTGGTCTGCTCTCTTCTCTCTAAAACTCCTTCCATTCAAATGGCCTATATAAAAAGAAATCAGGACCTGGACTAAAGAATGTCACCAGCATGTGAGAAGGCAAACCTTATGACAGATAATAGCAGAGTATTGCCAGTGAAATAAGATGATTTATTCAGGATCACTGTATCATCTGCTGTCAATGCCAGGATACAAGAATGATTGCTTTGGCTCCACAGTCTTGAATTTAGATACATAAACACGTCTTGTGATGACACTTGATGCTCATCATTAGAGGTGGCTGCAGTTTTACAACAAACCAGATGCTATGCTGTAATATTTTTTATAGCAACCACTATCTGATGCACGCACACCACTGAGGACTGCAAGACTGCAGTTTAGGCAGGCAGTACGAAAATGGTGCGCTAATTACGACTCACAGCTTAGAACCACGTATAAAGCTAGTGCTGTGGCCTATACTGCTGCTATTATATTGGCTAAACAAACTTATTTTGCAACAAAAATTGAAAGCTCTCTAGGGCAGACCAAAGCGCTGTTTTTAGTGGTGAAGTCTCTGTCCTCCTCAGTGGAATGTTCTTCTACTGTCCAACCTACCCATGAGCTATGTGACTCTTTATGGCAGTTTTTCATTAACAAAATTGAGATTATTCAGACAAACATTTCACTGAATATGGTACCAGCCACTAGTGCGTTGAATCCCAGTTACATCTCTCATGATACATCCATGAATACAAGGGAATCTGGCTAGTTGTACTTTCCTCTTTTCTCTGAGGAGTCGGTCTTTAAGGCCCTTCAGAATATTAAATCAAGCACGCCCTTTGATCCGGTACCACTAAGAGTCCTGAAGGAGATTTCCTTTACTGAGGCTATTAATACCTCCTGTCAAACAGGATTTATTCCACCTGAGTTAAAGGCTCCCATGGTGATTCCACTTTTGAAAAAAAACTTCTCTTGAACCTTGTGTACCTGCTAATTTCTGACCTATTTCTCTTCTCCCTGCTCTGATGAAACTCTTGGAATCACTGATGTCTCCTCTCTTGTCTTCTTTTCTTGAAACATCTGACTGTCTTGACTCAGCCCAGTCTGGTTTTCGGCCTGGCAGAGGTACCGAGAACGTCCCGGTCTCTGTCCAGGACGATATGGCCAGGATGGTAGATGCGGGGGGTGTTGGAGCATTGATACTATTAGAGCTCTCAGCAGCCTTCAACACGGTTGACCATCCTACCCTGCTATCCGCCTGGCACAAGTCGGTATCGCTGGTCAAGTCCTAGACTGGTTTTCCTCTTTTCTTAAGGACAGATCTCAATCTCTTCTGCTTGCTCCTTTTCTTTTGAAACCTTCCTATCTCACATGTGGTGTCCCCCTGGATTCCGGCTTGTCACCTATTCGCTATAATATATACATCTGGGCCTTAGTGTGCCTCATCCGTTACTTCGGCGTCAGGTGCTATTCATATGCCAATGACACCCAGATCCTGATCCGGTTAGATCTTGATTGGACTGAATAGTCATTGTGCCTTCATCAGTGACTGACTGCAGTGGGGGAGTGAATGGGCCTTAACTGGCTAAAGCTGAATGGTGACAAAACAGAGGTGCTGGGTTCTCCTCCTGATCCTTCACTATTGATTTCGACTTTCTGGCCTTCATCTCTTGGATTTCTCCCTGTTCCGGCAATGAAAGTAAAACATTTTGGAGTTATCATGACATTTTGGAGTTATCATAAAGTTCTTAGTTTCTGACTGTTACTGAAGAAAACCATGTGGCCTAGATATGTCAGCAAAAGAAAAAATAGTGAGCCAGACATGTGATGTCATCAGTGATGTCATCAATGACATTTGTGATGTCATCTTTGATGTCCTGGGTGTTAGTCTTAGCAGTGCACGGTGGTGGCGAGAGTCATGGTTGCTAAGCTTACCATAACTGGCGAATTTCAAGGGTTTTTCGGTTTTACTTGGAACCATAACGTCCCTTTAAAAAAGTTTTTTCACTGAATTTCATAGGTTTTTAGTAGCGCAACTTAACCATAACGTCCCTTTAACAAAGTTTTTTCACTGAATTCCATAGTTTTTTAGTAGCACAACTTAACAATAATGACTTTGCGTTTAAATACATGTCATATGGAACTGACCAGATCTCTTCTTATGAACTTGATGTCCGCAAACTTATTTAATGTTCGCGGACATGTTCGGAGAACAGTACCACTACACTACCTAAAAACTGTGGGGGGGGGGGTGGGGTATGTTTGATTGTTATATCATAATATAGGAACATTTAACAAATTCAAAAAGCAGCACACAAACACATTATATATATATTAATACATAAGAAATGTAACCCATATATGTAACACACTAACCATTCATTTAAATACAATATGTTCTGAAATGGAATATACCACAAGAAGATAAATTGGCTTCCAACATAATTACCTCACAGACACAACAGAACTGAGAACAAGACCAGACCCACTGAATACATAGGACTTATCTTACCAGAAATAGTAAGTGTACTTCATTTTACTCATATGTTTATAAACTTTCTGTATTAGATTAAAAAATATATTATCTTTTTTTTTTTTCTCACAGAAATGTCTAGTACTCTGGAATGGCTAGAGGACAATTTCCCACATGAAGAAATGTCACAAGATAGTGAAACTAATGGTAAACACTTTATAATATAAACCATTTATTTATTTTTTTTTTTTTATATAGATTTAACATATATATTATTTTTTTGTACAGAGCATACCAAAATAGAAAAAACTTCAGAAAACCCTGTTATGGATAACAGTCTTCACAATATAGAAGAAAAAATGGATGTATTGTTGGCTAATTTTAATAATTTAAAAACTTTTGTAGAAAATCATTTCAAACCAAAAACCTCATACCATTGCCCCACATGTACTTGTCCCTCCTCACCATATCCCAGTCAATTATCCCCAAACCCTCTCCATAATCCACAACGTTTTGATGAGACTTCCATCCCTTCTTCACCTAATACCAATCATGTTGAAACCCCAAATTCTCCTGTTTTTGTTTCTGTTTCTGCCTCACCTTCTCTGTCATAAATTATTAATATATGTTAAATAAAGTTTAATTTTTATATTGTATTGTGAAGAGTTTCCTTTTTTTTTTTTTAAAAACAATAAAAGTGTCCGCGGACAGTGCGAGTGTTCTGAAATGTTCGTACATAAACGAAAATGGAGGTGTCCTGAAGAACACCACACCTGTTCGTACTGTTCGATAGCAAGTTGAAACTGTTCTAAGAACACACGTGGTGTCCTGAAATGTTCGTAAAGAAACAAAAATGAAAGTGTTCTAAAGAACACTATATCTGTCCGTAATGTTCGCTATCAACTTAAAACTGTCCTAAGAACACAATTGGTGTCCTGAAATGTTCGTAAATAAACAAAAATGATGTGTCCTGAACAACAGTACAACTGTTCGTAGTGTTCGCTAGCAACATGAAACTGTACTAAGAACACACACGGTGTCCTGAATTGTTCGTAAACAAACAAAAATTAAAGTGTCCTAAAGAACACTATACCTGTCCGGTACTGTTCGCTAGCAAGTTCAAACTGTTCTAAGAACGCTATTGGTGTCCTGAAATGTTCGTACGTAAATGAAAATGGAGGTGTCCTGAAGAACACTATACCAGTTCGTAGTGTTCGATACCCAATTGAAACTGTTCTAAGAACACAATTGGTGTCCTGAAATGTTCGTACATAAACAAAATTACACGTGTCCTGAAGAACACTATATCTGTCCTTACTGTTCGCTACCAAGTTTAAACTGTTCTAAGAACACATGCGGTGTCCTGAAATGTTCGTTTCACGTGTGACGCACTTTTAATTACTTCATAACCCGAACAGTGTCCGTAGGACATCAATGCCCATGCGCTAACCAATCGCCGTGCACTTGGTGTCCTGCGGACAGGCGCTTCCTTCGCGGACTAGTTCGCGAACGGATCATATGACCGCGCCCACGCTCATCGTGTGTCCTGAAATGCGGACACTGTCCGTGTCCCCGAACAATTTAAAAGTACATTTTCAGTTAATCCATAATATTTTTCAATAAAATCTCACCATGGCACAAGTCCCACATAGCAATCTTGAGTTTCTATATACCTTTTGAAACTTCCCGATCCTTTTTTGTGTTCGATCTGTCCGCGGACAGTGCGCATGTCCGCGAACCGCGCACAAGCACCCCTATAAAAGACCACGCCCAAGAGCTTATTCCCATTGTGTTTCTGGCTATTCTTCAGAACACAGTGATTTTTGCTGCCACCTGCAGACTACACCATCATCGAGATGGCATCCTTGGCTGCTGAACTGCCACTTGGTGCCGCACCTGCTTCAGCACCACCCCCAACCCCTCCACCACCACCACCTCCCCAAGGGTCTGAAGAGGGGAACAGGAGTGAGGATGCAGAGGAGGAAGAAGAGGATGATGAGAATGAGGTAGGAGAAAACCCTACTACCCGCACTAAGCGTGAGTCTTGGGTGTGGCGGTTATTTACCATTCATGGTAATGTTCCTAAGGCTCGTGCGAACCGTGTTACCTGCAATGAGTGCAAAATGATACTCAGTCGCGGGAAGCACGGTAAGTACAGCTTTGGGACCACTACTATGAAGCGACACCTGAGGTCATTTCACTCTGGGGCTATTTGCAGGGTTGTACCTTGCGAAGAACGTAGCAGGTTGATTTCCTCTACTTCATCCTCTGTTTCTGATCCTGTCACCACAAGGACCACCTCTGTGGGACAGCGTCTTCCTCAAGCTACCTCACAGGCCATACAGAATGCTGATGACCCTTACCTTTCGAGGGTCACAGTTGTATGTATGTACTGTGACACAGTACTCTGCAGGGGGGAGCGACTTCGGAGTGCTTTTGAGACTATCGTCTCAGAGCACGAGAAGACCTGCTCACTACCCAAATAAAACCCACTCTACATCTTCCTCTCTCAGCTCGCCCTTTCTTATCCCTGTGGTTGGTGTCCCCCCCTTTACCCTCCTTTACCCTCCTCTCCTAGTGTGTCGTGTCTGAAAAACAAAAAAAAATACAAAATTACAAAAATCAAAAAAAAATAAGGCTCTTTTCAGAGCCGCCTTTCCCAGTTAAAAAAAGAAGTGAAAATAAATGAAGCAGGGCTCTTTGTATTTTTTAGAAGTCCGCGGACAGTTCGCGAACATTAAAAAAATTGGGTTGCTACTCCATCACAAACATTGTAATTTTCTCTGGAAAGAAGTGGTGGCTCTGAAAAGAGCCTTTGGGTTGTGTTTGTAAGTCAAAAATTGTAAATGCTTAACATCTACTTCAAAATCGTTGTTGTAATTCCAAAAAAGGTTGCAATGCATTTTGTACATTTCTCAGAAAAATCTGATTGCCAGCATAAGTAAGATGGACTCCATCTCTGCGAAAAATGTATGTACTACAAAACATAATGTTTTCATTGTGAAAAGAAGACATGCCAAAATCTCTTAGAAAGGCACAAACAGCCTTATTAACATTGAGCCTTTCTTTTTCCATTTGTGGACCAAATGAAGAAGAACGAAGCCACATTTGTCTCTTCGCAATCCGTGAAAATATCACTTGAGAATTAGGAAACATGTCCATAACCTTCCTAAGTCCTTCTTTCATAGCAAATTGCAAAGAAATTCCAGTCACATGTCCTAAACTGTTCCTTCCACAATGAATTACAATTATGTCTGGATGTTGCTCTGTCTCCAAAGTAGCACAGAGAGGTAGCAAGTCCAACCACTTTATTCCACGTACTCCATGCCAGTGTACTTCCACATGTGGGAATCCAAGATCTACAGCTACTCCACAGCTTTCTGCATGCACCTTCAACCAATGTATCCACGAATCTCCTAAAATCCAAACAATCTGTTTTCTGAAACACACAGCCATAGCTATCTTTTGTTCTCTCAGCAAAAAGAGTATCTGAGAAATTCTCTCCTGGCACAACAAACCCACCAAACTTTCCTGACCAATCCCTTTCAGTGCTTATTCTCATTTGCATGACTTCTGAACACAAAAATCCCCGGATGTAACTCCTGATGTCCGCGAACTACCGCCATGTCCGCGGACATATCGTAACATGAACAGCCCTTCTACCATTTCCACTACACTCTCTCTGCCATTCCCTCATTGGATGTACCTCAAAAATCACATGACCATGCACCAATCACATTCAAGACCTCTACATCTAACTGCATCATCATAGATCAGCACTGCAAATGTACTCTGAATCTCTCTGAGTACAAGTGTCATATCATTGGAAAGCAGCATCTACCAGAAATACTGTACAAGTCTTCAAGATTTCTACTTGCAGCTCCATGCATATCCATATGCATGAACACAAACTTCAGGTATGCATATTTTCTATATAGTAGATGAACACATTTTCAAACAGACTTGTAAAATCTGTAAAATGAATTTACTGTACTTTTTTCAATTTCCTAAAATCAACTATCACTTATAAACCTTTATACTATTCACTTTCTTTATACACACACACACTCAAATCATGTTAAACTAACATTTTTTAAATGAAATATATAGACTACATATATTCAAACAAAATTGCATGCAAACACAATCTATGTTTAAACCTTTATAAAAATACTTATACAATTTCATATTTTTTGTTTTTATTTATTTATTTACTATTAGACATGACATTGAGGCGCTATTACCTAGAACAGTTTACTTACAGAAATAGTGGTATTCACTAATATATTATAAATTTCACAAGACATAGTAAAGATATTTTGTTTTGCTACAGTTAGTCATTCAATACACTTTGTTCATTAAGAACATATCATATGTACTGAACTGTTGCAATGTATCTTATGCAAATAAATTAGTTTAATGGTTTTACAGAAGGCACTGAGGATTTCAATTAAAAAAATCAATATCTAATTTAAAAACAGTGCTATATACAAACAAAGTTACTAATTTGAAGCTTTTACAATTGCAGTGAAGACCAGTTTCCTTAAAAGAAGCAGCCGAATTCAAAGAAGAAAGAAAAATTAAGAAGTTACCTGTTAATTTTTAAAAAAAGTAAGTAAAATATCACCATAATATTTGTATTATTAATCAAATATACTATAACGTTAATACGAGCTATATCGGTTTCTAAAAATAGAGATTTTGTACCATTTTGTCCAAAAAATTCCATGTCTTAAACAGCGATTTACAGCCAGAATGGCCCACAAATTTCTATTTTTGGACACACAAATTACCCAACTGAACCACTACAATTTTCATATTATAGAACAAACAACTGTTTTAATTGTATACATTAGATTTCCTATGTGTACTTTTCCACACCACTAGCTTACTTTTTTTGTCATCTGAACCCCAGTTTAGTAACACATAAATTCAAGAATACCTATCCCTACTAGTTTTAGTTCCCAATGCACAATCACACACCATTACATACATCTTTATCATCTTACTCAAACACTCATGCACACAGCACACATACATTCCAGAACACCCCAACCCAATCTTCCTTATTTTTTTCAACAGACCCTAAAGAATTCCTACCAAAAGTCAAGTCCGTAGAAAGCAACGCAAAAGTAGAGCAAATGAAAATAAAGGTGTCCAACATAAGCATCCATCTCTAGCAGAATTTGTAAAAAAAAGTTGAAACAAAACAGCTAATACAATCATTTAGTGAAACACAAGAAGTTTCAAGTACAACAACTTTGCTTCCTCTATCAAAATGTAAAACAAACCAAAAAACAATTAACAGAAAATCAGCTATCAGTACAGATAAAACTACTTCTTCAAATTTTAATATAGTGCAAAGTAAGCATACCAAGAAAAGTATTTTAGCCAAAATATACCGTCACAAAGTCCTTCAAAATCTTATAAAAACAGGAGAGAAATCAGGTTCAAAGCTTAAAACCTATCGTAGGAAATTAATCTTAGAAGCATTGATGGACAGTGCAATTCTTCTCAAAAGAAATGTATTTATTTTACTGTTATACAAAATGAAACCACTAACAAAACTAATAACTAAATTACAAAAAAGACTTCTCAATAAGCGAAATATCAACAGAAAGAACTTCTTAAGTATCAGTGGAGGTGAATGGAATCACACTACAAGCACAGAACCATATTTTAATGAAGAAGCGTACAAACAAAAGCAAACAAATACAATTGCCATACATAGCAGTGGTCGAGGTTATGAAAAAGTGAATAATACCATAATGGAACAAGAAGTACTTCTTACAAAAATATGCCCTGAAAACTTAGAATTACACCTCCATTCAACTGAATCAGAACGTCTAGTGTACAAATGGCCATGCACGTCAATGTGTAACATTCCCAAACAATGTTTCAAATCTTTACGCCAATTCCTCAATAAATATGTAAAAAGCAAAGACAAAATCAAAATTAAATTACTGCAAAATATAGATACCTGTCCAGTGCGCAAGTACACAGGACTACAAGGACATTCATTGGCCTGCATTACAGGACCTACTTGTAAAACCACTTTCCATGATATCAAAAGGATATCAACACATCATTCAACTATAAGAAATCTAGTCTATAAACTGTACTATGCTAAAAGTCCTGCTTTAGCACTAGCAAAGTTAAATAACATCCTTCTACATTGTACAGCACAGCAAAAGACCTACTTGAAGAAATTCACTATATCCAGAAAAAATATTTTGGAAGTGAAAGCCATTTACAGAATGAAATAGCTTTAAACCAATTAAGCAACAATTCTACACATGGCAACCTTTTGCTAAACACATACAAAAAAGAAATACTAAAATTTAAAAGTACATCAGCTGAAGTACCAAACCATGTATGTGTATGTTGCCGTAGAATTTATTTATAAAAGTAACACAAAAACTGTGGACCTATCATACAAAATAGAAGACAATGAAGATTGTAAATGGTTTGAATTAGCTCTCTACCTTGTAGCAGAAAACAAATATGAAATAACTGAGCCCTTAATACTTTGCAGTTACTGCACTACAAAACTTGACAACAACCAAACTCCTTCACGTTCTATCACAAATAATTTGGAATTATACCCAATACCAAAACCTCTACAACAACTTAATTTATATGAGAGCATCATAATTCAAACAGTACACCCATTTCAAGCAATAATACGCCTTCAACCAAAAACAGCAAAATTACCTCCCTCTGAATTGGTAAAAGGCATTCGTGGAAAAGTAGTTTATTTACCATTAAATCTAAAAGAAAATGTGCATACTCTAGGAGTGCAACGTCCAATGCAGCAATCTTTAATTATATTAGTAAATGGAGTACCTACAAAAGACAAAAAAATATGGCAACAGCTGGTAGATTTATATAAAGTTAGACAAGCCTTCCAATATCTTAAAGAGAATAATGAATATTACAAAGAAATTAATATTGAAGAAAACTTGAAAGATACAACTGAAATAATTCAAGAAACACAAGAAGCTGGTCAATTTGAGCTACTAGATCCTGCTACAATATCAAATACTTTAGACCATTATACAATTCAACCTTTGCACTGTAATGACACCATGCAAGATGTACTGGAAACTTACCAAATGCGTCAAACAAAAGGATCGTCAATCAGTATATGGGAAAAAAGTATAGAAGCACGTGCTTTTCCTCTACTCTTTCCTACTGGCAAAGGAGGAAGGTATGATGATAGACCTATTCAAATATCAGCTTCAGAATACCGCTCATTACGGATGTATTCTGAAGATCTCAGATTTAGACAAAATGTGGAATACATATTCCACCTACTCTTTGAAAGTGAACTAGCAACTTTATGTTACGGAGTTGCACACATATTAAAATCAGGATCACACTTTCAAAATATGACAGCTACACAATTATTAGAGAAAGTGCAACAAAAGGATGATTTTTTACAATCAAATATTACAAATCTATTAGCAAATATGCGTGGTACTAAAGAGTACTGGTTTCGACGTCATGGAGATGTACGTTGTATGATCAGAAACCTTGGCCCACCCACTTGGTTTGTTACATTAAGTTGTGCAGAATATGCATGGGAAGATTCACATGATTTCCTACGCATATCAAATAAAAACAAAACAAACATAGATATTCTAACACCTGGAGAACTTTGTTCTTTGGATCCTGTTAATGTTTCAAGATATTTTCACCATCGCTTCATTGCTATGCTACATTTTATTTGTAATAAAACTGTTCCTCCCCTTGGAGACGTACAACACTTCTTTTGGAGAAAAGAATACCAAGCCAGAGGAGCACCACATATCCACATGCCTTTATGGATTAAAGATGCTCCTAAATTTGGTCAAGACAGTGATGCCACTGTTTTACAGTTTATTGAAAAATATGTCACTTGTGAAATTCCATCAGAAGCCACAAATAGTGATCTTCATGCACAAATTTTACAATTTCAAAGACACAAATGTGGAAAATATTGTCGTCGCAAATACAAAAACAAAGGCAAATACTACACCAAATGTCGATTTGGTTTCCCTAGACCAGATACAAATACTGGTCAAATAAACAACCTCATGTCTTCAGTTAGACATAGGCCCTCATTACGACCCTGGCGGATTTTTTCCGCCATCGGCGGAATTTTCCGCCATGGCGTAAAGTCCGTTTACGCCATGGCGGATGGTGGACTTACCGCCCCATTCCAAGGTCGGCGGGGCGGTAAGTCCCCATTGACCCATTTACCCTTCCCCATTCCCATTTCGGCCCCATAGGGTATAATGGGAGTGGGGAAGGAGTTAATTACGCCACCGTAAATTACGGTGGCGTAATTAACACCAAGGTCCCATAGCGCCATGGATTTTTACGCCCGCAAAAAGCGGGCGGAAAAATGACCATGGCGCTCTGGGAACTCGGAGTTGGCGGTAAGGGGTCGGCGCAGCTAACGCTAGCGTAAACCCCTTACCGCCAGGGTCCTAATGAGGCCCATAGTGTTAACGGTAAGTCACCTAAAAATACATATTACATAAAAAGAAAAGAAGAAGAAAAATATATCAATGATTATAATGCAATCATTGCCCACTTATGGAATGCAAACATAGATGTGCAGTACATTGCAGACAATTCTACTGCAGTTGCACGATATGTCACAGCATACTTAACTAAAGCAGAAAAGACAGAGCTCCAAGAACTCTGGAATGACCTGTCATCAGATAAAACAGTATCTCAGAAATTATACAGCTTGGGCAAAAAAATACTCACCCATAGAGAATGTGGATTTTATGAAGCAGCTGATTGTTTAACTAGTACTTCATTGTATGGTAAATCTGAAAATATAGTATGGCTAAGTCTTGGTCCAGCTAAATCTAGAAAAAGAGTTCTAAAATCATATGAAGATATAGAAACAATAGCCAAACATGATCCCAACAGCCAAGGCATTTTAAAAAACAATTTATTGGACACATACTACCCAAACAGAAGTAATACTTTGGAAAACATGTGTCTATACCAAATAGCCCAAAACTACACATACAAAAATAATATGAAACGCCAAGAACCACTGGGAGAACCACTAATAACAAATGAGGCAGAATTAGCTATGATAGAAGTAGAAAACACCATGTGTCAGTATGAAAATAAGGAAGACTTAACTATACTACAATCAAAACTAAACAATGAGCAAAGTAGCATTTTTCAAGAAGTAACAAAACAAATTGCACATGGTGTAAAACATGAAAATAAAGAATGTTCCTGCCATAATTATAAACCTATACTACTGTACGGGTGTCCAGTCATAATGTCGAATACAATAATTTCGAAAGTCAAAATGTCGAAAATATTTAATCGAAAATAAAAATGTCGAATTACAAAAATGTCGATTTTTGTTCGAATTAATGTTTAAATAAATAATTAATTAATTATAGTTTATAAAACATAATTTTTTTAAATGGTTAAATGGTTGGGGTAGGGGTTTGGGATGGGGTTTTTTAATAATTAATTAATTAATTATGTATTTAATGTTTAATTAAATATTTTTTTAAAACAATTAAAGGTATATCCATGGGGGATGTTGGGGGGGATGGGGAGGAGGGGGGAGTTGGGGTAGGGGTTTGGGGGGACCCCCCCAATAAAAAACGTTAGTATGTGTGACATTTTACAGTTATTTTAACATTGGTTTTTCGATTTTTTTTTCAACATTTTATTTTCGAATTAATGACTTTTTCTATTATATGTATGTGTTTTCGACATTTTTGCATTCGACATTTTTGCATTCGACATTTTTGTAATTCGAAATTATTTTTTCGATATTATGACTATAAACCTACTGTACGTCAGTGGTGAAGCTGGTTCTGGCAAAACATTCCTAATCAAAATCATTAGTAAGTTCCTTCAACAATTGACAAACAACAAACTGTCAGCTGTTGTCACTGCCCCCACAGGTTTAGCTGCCTACAACATAGGTGGTGTTACATTACACCGATTACTACTATTACCAGTAGAACACCAGAACAAATTAGATTATTACAAACTTTCTGCAGAAGCTGCAATGGAATTACGCAGAGTATTGAAACAAATGAAAATGCTACTAAAAGATGAAGTGAGCATGGTCTCCAACCTGATGTTAGCTTTGATTCACCTCAGATTACAAGAAGTACTCAAAACAGACTATGAAGAGCTCTTTGCAGGAAAACACATTATTGTTTTTGGAGATCTGCTTCAATTAACACCAGTAAAAGGTGAACCTATTTTTAAAACATTAGGGCACAAACTCTGCCGTAAAACTGTTGGCAGCATTGGAAATGTCAACCTTTGGCAACATTTCCAATACAGACAATTAACAGAAAACATGCGCCAATCTGCAGATCTAACTTATGCCAACATTTTGAAAAGTTTGAGAGTTGGTATACTTTCTAAAGAAGCAGAAGCAACATTGAAAACCTGGCACATTAATGCACTTTATGGTGATAATGCATGTGCTACAGATGTTATGGAACAATTAGCCCACAAAAATGTCAATTGTCTGGCCTTAATGCCAACTCTTGCAAGCTGTCTCAAATTCAATGAAATAATGTTAAGTAAAGAAATGCAACCAATAATGGAAATTAGCGCCACAGACAAACTAGATGTACATGGTATGACACTACGCATTTGTGACCAAGCCACAACAAGACTAAATTTAGAAAAATCAATCTCAAACACAGCAGGCTTAGAAAAGATGTTAAAATTATCCTTAAATTGCAGAGTAATGCTTAAACGTGACCTTGTCGTGGACCAAGGACTAGTTAATGGAGCACTGGGTACAGTTGTTGGCTTTCAAACATACCCACGTGACAACAAAATTCAGTTTGTCAATATACTCTTTGACAAACTTTCAGAAGTAAAACAGATAGGACGCTCAACAGCTAGATTCCTTCTCTTCAAAGATATATATGTACACAGAGAACAATTTTCTCTAACTCTTGCATACACAGTCACGATTCATAAATCACAAGGTTTTACCCTAGACAAAGCAATGATAGATATTGGTAACACAGTCTTTAAAGAAGGCATGAGCTACGTAGCACTATCACGCTTACGTATACTTGACGGTCTATTTCTAATCAACTTTGATGCAAGTAAAGTAAACGCTGATATTCCTTGCATTTTAGAATATAATAGACTTCGCTCACTATACACTCCCCATCTAAACACATATTCTGTTCCACAAAAACTAAAACGTTGTAAAAGAAAACTAAATCAAACAGAAATGCAACAGGACGTCACTGCAAATCCTCCAAAGAGAGTAAAAGAAACTAATACTTCATCAAGTACCACAAACAAAAAAGAATCAATTAGAGAAAGTAAACCAGGTACTTATTTAAAGAAGGAAGACAAACTCCAAAAAAAGCAGTTAGATACAGAACTACCTGGACCATTTAAATTCTCAAATATAGTTGGTGTAAGTTGCTATGAAAATGTAGCAATGAATATTCTATTTCAATTACCACCAATTGTTGACAACATTTACTTACACAGTACAGACCCATTGTGTTTGCAAATGTTAGTACTTCATAGAAATGCAGCAAACAATCCTGACAACACATATAGTGTTTTTGGAATAAGACGACAATTGGACTACTGTGCTGGAATGGTGAAATTCACTATAAACTCACAGGAAGATCCACAAGAATTTCTAATGTACTTACTACAAGTACTGGAAAACAAAAACATACCTATAAATGAAATCTTTCAGATGTCATACATGTGGAAACATACATGCACTCTTTGCAACAATGTGACACAAGAAGAAATCCCCAATGAACGCTTCATATATATATATCAATACCAAATTGTGAATCCATTCCATTTCAGCAACTTGTACAAAATGCAAACCATGGTAGATTATGCTCTACCTGCAATTCATATAATCGCTCCACGTTAGTAATACAAACACATAGTAAATACGTAATACTAATGTTTCTACGTTACAATGCAGATGGTACCAAAAACAACTGCAAGCTGACTGGATTCACACATGGTCAAATATCACTTGGTAAGAAAACCTTCACAACAATAGGTATAATCTACCACGCAGGAGCCGCAACCAATTCAGGGCACTACATTGCATATATAAAAAAAGAAATGAGGATGGTTTGAATGTAATGATAGTACCATTACTCTAATGCAGAGATTACCAGCAAATCTTACAAACGCTTATTTGATGTTCTTAAAACCAAAATTTGATAAATAAACTGTATTTAAACCTTTAAATAAATTTGTGTTAAAAAAATATAAACTGTTAGAATACTCCAAAAGCTATCTAACAGTTCAAAGATTCTACAACAACTAATCAGATAAATGAATACCACTAAATTAGGCCAAAAAATACACAGTTAGAATACGCCAATTGGTATCTAACTGTCCCGAAATTTAACAATATCCAAATAGATAAATCAAAACCACTAAAATATATTAAAAAAATAGACAGTTAGAATACGCCAATTGGTATCTAACTGCTCCAAAATTTTATAATATCAAAACAAATGAAGAATCTGTTACTGCTCCAAAAAAAATACAACAAAGCAAAGTATAAAGCATTAGCCAGGAACAACAAGTGAACACTGAAAACAAACAAACAAATAAACTGTAGCATAACAGAATTTTTTTTTTTTTTTAATCCAACATGGATTTTTTTTTTCTCCCACAGACCCAATGATTTTAGCAACAAATACAGAAGCTGAGCAGGACACTGCGAGTGTTCTTAGGACACATTCAACTTGACAGAGAACAATACGGACAGCGTCCTCAGGACACCCCCTACGAACATTCCAGGACACCGGGAGTGTTCTTAGAAGCTTCTTCAGAACACCACCATCTTGTTTATTTGCGAACATTTCAGGACACCGCAAGTGTTCTTAGGACACATTCAACTTGACAGAGAACAATACGGACAGCGTCCTAAGGACACTCCCTACGAACATTCCAGGACACCGGGAGTGTTCTCAAAAACGTCTTCAGAACACCCCCATTTTGTTTATTTGCGAACATTTCAGGACACCGCGGGTGTTCTTAGAACACATTCAACTTGACAGAGAACAATACGGACAGCGTCCTCAGGACACCCCCTACGAACACTCCCCGGACACCGCGAGTGTTCTTAGAAGCGTCTTCAGAACACCACCATCTTGTTTATTTGTGAACATTTCAGGACACTGCGAGTGTTCTTAGGACACATTCAACTTGACAGAGAACAATACGGACAGCGTCCTCAGGACACCCCCTACGAACATTCCAGGACACCGGGAGTGTTCTTAGAAGCTTCTTCAGAACACCACCATCTTGTTTATTTGCGAACATTTCAGGACACCGCAAGTGTTCTTAGGACACATTCAACTTGACAGAGAACAATACGGACAGCGTCCTCAGGACACCCCCTACGAACACTCCCCGGACACCGCGAGTGTTCTTAGAAGCGCCTTCAGAACACCACCATCTTGTTTATTTGCGAACATTTCAGGACACCGCGAGTGTTCTTAGGACACATTCAACTTGACAGAGAACAATACGGACAGCGTCCTCAGGACACCCCCTACGAACACTCCCCGGACACCGCGAGTGTTCTTAGAAGCGTCTTCAGAACACCCCCATTTTGTTTATTTGCAAACATTTCAGGACACCGCGGGTGTTCTTAGAACACATTCAACTTGACAGAGAACAATACGGACAGCGTCCTCAGGACACCCCCTACGAACATTTCAGGACACCGGGAGTGTTCTCATAAACGTCTTCAGAACACCCCCATTTTGTTGATTTGCGAACATTTCAGGACACCGCGGGTGTTCTTAGAACACATTCAACTTGACAGAGAACAATATGGACAGCGTCCTCAGGACACCCCCTACGAACACTCCCCGGACACCGCAAGTGTTCTTAGAACAGTTTCACTTTGCTTGCGAACAAAACGGACACATATTGAGCCCTTAGAACACCCCCCAGTCAGTTTATTTAGAACATTTCAGAACACTCGTGATGTCCGCAAACAAATCAAACACAAAAAGAACATCTAACACATAAAAAACACAACTTTCATCCTATCTCATACACTCCCACCCTCCTCAAACACTCCTACACACCAAAACACTCTACAAAATACACATTTTGAACAAAGTTTCACCGCGCTGTCCGCGGACGTCCGCGAATCCAAGATGGCGGGCGCTACCGAAAAATCTGACGCGCTTCACGCCCCACGCCGTCCAATCAGCGAACATGTTGCATGTCCCCGAATATCACGCAAGACGATTGGCCAATCAGGACACTGTCCGCGGAGCGAACAGGGAAGTGTGTCAGCGAACCGAACACAGATATCACTATTTTTTTTTACCTACTTTTTGGTCATTTTAAAAAAAACTACTAGACGGATTTTCACCAAATTTGCAAAAGCACGCTTTCGGGACAAAGCCGCTGCTCCTGGTCCCAATTTGGTGGAAATCCATCCAGCGGTTTGGGCTGTAGGCGCGAGCAAAATTTGTTTTCCATTCAGTCTATGGGAAAAAAAAAAGTTTTGGGACCCCCCCTATAACTTTGCCCCCCCTGGACGAATCCTCACCAAACTTTGTAAAAATATTCAGAATGACCCAAATACTTTTTTTGCAAAGTTTGGTGAGGATTCGTCCAGGGAGAGCGACGTTATAAGCCACCCAAAAAGTGCTCTTCCTATGGAAACAGCAACTTAACCATAACTATACCGTGGCCATGTAATATATGAAACCTTGCGATTATTTAGGGGAGAGCGTCTGCAGTGGCTGCACTGCCAGAAAAAAACGAGTATGATCTCGCACAGAAGAAATCGATTGTAATGTGCAATAGGAATGGATTGTAAAGTGTGTTTTGTAAATCAGCATTTCAGAATATTTTTTATATACTATCAGATCCTATAATTGCTTACTTTCCTGAAACACTTAAAGCCATTCACCCTGATTTGGCTGGAGCTACCAACCTTTCAGTTAACAACCAGAACACTAATAGACTGTTCCACGGAGACTGCTTGGCAAGCATTCTTACAGACACACCTGGAAATCAACGGGGCAAAAGGATCTGTGTGTTTAGCACACTTATAGTCTCAGGTAAATCAGCAATGTATGTGCATAGGGAATGCCAGCAATCCAATATATTCCGCCACAATTACAGTAATTCCCGGCATCTGGAGTCAATAAGTAGCCCTACTTTTATGTTGCTGGCCTGTCCCTTTTCTTTTTTTAATTTTGATAATCTGGTCCCCATAAATAAGTCATCCACACAACGAGGCATTGATGCATGCTACTCCCACTTCCTGCTCAACGACTGAAACACGGAAGCAGTTCTGACTATTTGCCACACTCCAAAATGACATATCCTACATGTTAACGCACATAGAAGAGGCACCCTATGGACGGACTGCTGACAAACAGCAAACCGGCATCTGTTGCTTGCTGTCCCAAACATCAATGTACGCATACATAGGAGTGTACTTGAGTGTGGGGGGAAAGGGTTGCAGTCAGATTTCCTCACACTGTTGGTAATTAAACCCCCAAATGTTTACCCGATCTCCAAGAAGATCCTCTAGGTTCAGTGGGTGATGGCGGGTAACAATCAACAGACTTTTCGGACAGGAAAGTAATGTACAACACGCCACCCACTTCACAGCAGATAACAGGGCCCACAGCTCCACCAGAGCTCCACTAAAGATGCCTCCCTCCAACGGTGCGAACCATCAAGGGACGAGAAGCAGCAAGCTGTGATTGCCCAGCCAGGGCATTAAGTGTTTATAGAGTGAATCCGAACCTCTGGGCGCCAAACACTGTCTACTTCTGTTTTCCTCTGTGCCTTATGGCTTAAGCTTAAGCCTTGTGCCAATGCGCGCTGTGCTATTCGGATAGCAACATCTTTTGCTCCCTTGCACTTCCACTAGAAGAGTAAATTCAGGAATGAGCATCCACAAACATAACGTAAAGAAACCTGCTTTTGCCACAAAGGGGATTGGCTGCTCCTTATGAGGGACAGCTATGAGAATGGTTCAAACTGCTGGCTACTCCTCCATACTCCAGGATTCAGCCCAAACAGATGGCTTGTGAGCCATGCTAATTGTGCTATTTGTGCTTTTGCATTTTAATCTAATTCTAGTATCATAAACTGCCCATCTAAAACATCACATGATGTTATCTCTATAATGTCAGGCTTCATATAGAGCAGCATTATAGAGTTGAACTTGTCACACTCTGTAACAGAACACATCAAAGCAACACACAGAATGTTATTATCTTGAAGAGTCAACATGACTTCAGATACAGTGCAACCTGCATGAAACATGATGGCAATCCATCTCCCTTGTAAGACCATTTTGACATTATGCTCACGGATACCTTTACGTATCTTATTTAGCTTGTATGCAAATCTGCAGATTGCCTCATATTAATAGTAAATTACTTGGATCCAAAGGTTGACATTACCAATGCTACCTCTAGTTTTTTTAATATCTTCATATTGCAGCATCTTGAAGACTTGGAGTTAACTGTAACAAATCTCACAACACAATGGCATGTTTTCCTCAAAACAAAGCATCATAGTCAGTGCTCAAGACATCTTGCATTCGCCAGTGAATGAAAGCTAGCATCAAGTTAGACACCTTGCTCACCTCATCTACAATCAACACATTTAATGTTCATACAACTCTCCCTACTTCTTGCGCTGCATTTGATGCAGGTTTTCGATATTCAAGATTATTATCATGCTCCAATGGTAGCATCCACAACCGATGTAAAGTAACACCACCTATGTTGAATGCTGCTAAGCCTGCAGGAGCAGTTACAACATATGGCAGAGAGCAAACAGAGACCTGCTGTATCATTGGTCTCAACGCATGAATTAAACAAGATTTTCCTGTTCCAGCTTGTCCACTAACATACATCAATAGAGGTCTTCATTGGACAAAAGAAACCTCATGCTTGTTATGTTTTAAACTGTGTAAGAACTATCTTTGATTTCACCATAAGCTTCTTTCTGCTCTTCTTTTAGAGAACTTACTAATGTGTCATAATTTGGGTATGTAGCTTTAGTCTGTTGTATTGCACTCTCTACTTCTTCCACAGCAAGCTCAAAAACATTTTGCATAATTGGCTCACCTAACACATTTTGACTTCCTTCTGCAGAACCTTGACTGCCATAAGGAGTCTTGTTTGCCAATTCAGCTTCTAAAAGTCCTCCTTGGTGTAGCTCCTTTTCCAGTAGCTCTACGTACTGTTCAAACTTTGGACATGTAATAATCTTTTTTTGTGACAGTTCTAAAGTTTCAAAACTTCAGTCCAAATCACTCTCTGCACACCATGGGAAGAACAACTGCAAAACGTAGAAATACAATATTTCCTTATTCTCTGCAGTTTCCAAGACAGTTTCATGTGGTTGATGAGATTAGGTTTTTCATGTCTCACTAGACAACCAGTACATCCATGTACTTAAAACCATTCTCTGTCATTGTTTGTTTCAATATTTCGATATGAACAGTGTTTGCTTCTTCACACAAAGATCTTCCAATTTAGCAGACCTATACGGGATAACAGACATCAATCAAGTTGGATTTCAAGATCTGTGTACTATCAGTAAACTGTTGCATTTCACTCTAATACTTAAGTATCCGATTTCTTGTATTAGCTCGGCCAAGAAATAACCATACTAAATAGATGCTACAGCCATACAGAGCAAACTAGTTGGCTGATTTGCAGCTTCGTAGCTTCCACACTCTCTGTGAGAGAGCATCTTCAGACCAATGCTTAAAGGTTTTTGACTGAGGGCCTCATCATGAGTTGGGCACTATCCTGGTGCTGATTGCTCCGGGATGCCACCCAAAGCAGTTAGCGTTACTGCAACTTAGTCCAGCGCAATCTTTACTGGGTCACAAGTTGCAGGAGGTTGGGGGGGCACTTTTGCCTACAGCAGTAATAGTGTCAGCGGTAATAGTGCCGAAAATAGCCTTGAAGCTGGCACATTCACCTCCAGCTCAGAGTTGGAAGTGAATGTCCTGGAACACGGGATTGGGCAGAGCAGAAAATGTGGTGATAATAGCGAAACCGATGCATTTTCCTGTTCTTCCCAACCTGTGATGAGGCCCTAAGACTTTTGTCAGCTGATAAATCTAACCACACTTCAGCTCTATTGCTTTTTTCAGCTTTTGTCATGTATGCTGTAACATAGCAAGCAACAGTTGAACTGTATGCAATATACTGTACATCAGTATTTGCATTCCAAAGGTGAGCAAAGACAGCATTATAATCATTTATGAACTGGAATTCCTTACATCTTTCCTTGGTGACTTTCTAGTCACATGGTGTCAAACAGATGACATAAAGCTTTTTACTCGACCAACTGGTGTAATAGGCATAGAAATCCAAATATGCAGTGAGAGTAGTTCCTGTCTTTACTTTTATATATTCTCTGACATTACTTTCCACACAAGTGCTTTTGAAACCTTTCAACCTTGTTCTATAGATCAGCATTGAAATGCTGAGCAGCAATGGAACAAGGGATTTATTTTTATTTTATTTATTGAACATTTGTATGGTGCCTTGACACAATTGTTTCCAGGCGCCACAAGACAAGTTGTGGGATGGACATGGGAAAGAAGTAGAACATAAAAAGGTTATTTTGACCATGTGAAAATCCTACAGTGCAAGTGCAAGACAAGGTGGTAAGTGCAGGAGGAGGGGGTCAAGGAAGAAGTGCATGAGTGGGGTGCCAAAGGGAAGGAGGTGGGCAATTGCTGGGGGAACAAGGAGGCAAGTGCCAATAGGAAGAGATGGGGAAGGGAGGATGAGTGCAGTGGGCAGGGAAGAACAGGTTAGGGCTAGTCTGGGGAAGGGAACCCATGGGCAAGTGCTGGCAAAGGATGCTGGCGAGACTGGCTGGGGGGTGGTCTGGCCCCTGTGTGACACTGAAGGGACCAGGCCCCAGTCAAGTGGCAGAGGGAACGTTATCACAGGAGGTGAGAGGGAAGGAAGGGGAGAAAAGGAAAGTTTTAAGAAGTTTCCGGAACTTAAGAAGATCCGGCTCAAATCTGAGGGTTGCAGGGAGGCCATTACAGAGGGAGGAACCAGCCAAGGAAAGGGATCTACCTCCCACTTTCTGTTTGGAGAAACATTTGACCTGCATAGAGTTGGAGCCAGAGGACCAAAGGTCTCTGGAAGGGAGGTATTTAGGGAGGGAAAGATGGATGTAGAGAGGTCCCAGGCGCCTGACAGCTTTGTGGATGATGCAAAGGGTCTTGCATTTGATTATTGTGTTCACTGGGAGCCAGTGGAAAGATTCTATGGCTGGAGAGATGCCGTCCCTGGTCTTGAGGCCAAAGATAAGCCTCTCAGTCCAAATCTGGATTAGTTGAAGAGGCGAAGGGACGAAAGAGGCAGATTGAGGAAGAACCTGCTTCTGTAGTCCAGCTTAGAGAGAACCAGGACTCTGGAGATGTTGATCTTCTGGGGAAAGGTGATTAAAGGAGAGAGAGGAGTCAGAGATTATCCACAAGGTTTTTTTGTCTCACAAGTGGGTGGGTGGAGCGGACCCAAGGTGGCTGGCCAGAAAGCGGGAGGAAACAGTGATCAGACATCCCAATGAGAAGTATCTTTGTCTTATTGGCATTAAGGCATAGATCATTGGCGGAGCGCCTTGCCTGAATAGCAGTCAGGCAGTTCGATATGAGGGAGTTGGGGGAGGAGGATGGCAGCTCAAAAAAGAGCTATGTGTCTTCTGCATAACACTGGAAATGAATGGGGCGGAGGATATCAGGTGGGCTATAAATGCCACGTAAATGTTAAAAAGCCATGGTGATAGGATAGAGAACTGAGGGACGCCACAGATAGGGAGTGAGGTGGAAGAGAGAAAAAGACCCATTTGTACTTGGGAGGGTGTATTCGAAGGAAGAAGGTCAAACACACCAATGCCCTGTCCGTGATGCCTAGGGTATCATGGAGACAGTTTATGAGGATGGAGTGGTTGACTGTGTCAAAGGCAGAAGAAAGATCAAGGTGCCATCATGTGCTGTTGTGCAAGGCTATGTATGGTTTGTTTTTCGTTGTTGTGGTGTAGTGCAGTGCGTGTTGTTTGTTGTGCTGTAGAGGTATGGTGTGTTTAGTTGGAGTTTGATAGGTGTATGCAAAAGGATGATTTTCTTTTTTTAAAGTAGTAATGGTGAGTGGCAGTGCCTTATCCTACACCGTCTGTTTTGATTCACTGTTGCACGTATACCTTCCCCCGTTTAGGATTCTGGTGCAATACACTTGCCCCCCCCTATGATGTGTGAAGGATAGTGGGTCCTCAAAGTGCTGTATCTTCCCCTCCAGTATATTTTCAGTATGCCGCAATTACCAGCCCCACAGGTTCCTCAATGTTGGGATGTGTTCCCCGTATCCTGCGGTTCATCAGCTCTGATCAGAGGTGTATCCGAACTTCTGGATGCCCTAAAACCAGACTGGTGGTCATGGAGGCAGCCAGCCATTTCAGTGTGGAGGGTCAGTTGGTGGATGACCAGCTTCTCCATGAGATTGCCCAAAAAAGGGGTGATAGAGATAGGGTGACAGTTACCTGCACAAGAAAGGTCAGCAGACAACCTTTTTAGGAAAGGGTGCACAAGAGAGTGCTTAAGGGTTTGTGGGAAGGAGTCAGTGGCAAAGGTGTGGTTGAAAACGTAAGCCAAGGTTGGGTCAGAGAGGCAATGTTTTCCTTGATGGTTCTGGAGGAGCAAGTGGGCACCTGTTTAGAGGAAGCTTTTATAGAACGGACAACTCTAAAGATCTTGTCTGGTGCAATGGGAGAGAAGGAGGAGAGCATGGTGGGGGAGATGTGCCATGGGAGGCAAATTAAGTGGTGGGCTGGGAGCAGATGACAGAGAGGACAAGATGTCCAGAGTTTGGAGGAGAAAATGAAGCATTTATAGCGCAGACAACTCTAGAGAGCTTGTCTGTTGCTATGCGAGGGACGGAGGAGAGCATGGTGGGGGAGACGTGCCATGGGAGGCAAGGGAAGGGGTGGGTTGAGAGCAGATGACAGAGAGGACAGGATGTCCAGAGTTTGGAGGAGAAATGGATGGCCAGTGCAGTGCACAGGGCCTGGGAGGGACTGCAGTCCAGTCCAGCAAATCCCTCAAAACCACGCTATTCAGCTAACTCCACCTTCCCTTCACCCACTTCAGCTCGCACACATCTGATACGAAAAGTGTTCGACACGAAATGCTTCCTGTAATGAAAATTGCTTTGTAACCATCTTCCTTCCATTGTAACCAGACTATGTATGTATTCATGTAACAGCGCCACGATGCCCCCGGGCTGATGTGCGCTTTAAATAAATCCGAATAAATAAATAAAATAAATAAATATTTTCAGTGTGCTGCAATTACCACCCCCACAGGTTTCCCCGTATGGGATGAGTTCCTTGTGTCCTGCAGTCCATCAGCTCTGATCTGTGTGCCCCTCAATCCCCTCTTAACTCAGTCTCTCCATCGGTGGTCCAACCAGGTCAGAGCTGTCTCTGTATCCCGCTTCCCATTTGACCCCCTATATGGAAAGGAACACCTAGGTGTCTCTCCCACTCAGACAGCTCGCCTCCTCCCTGCGCTCCACTCCAGTCTGGCATACTCTCTAGTATTTCTCCATTGTGTGTTCATTTCATGGTGAGATGATGTTGTTCATTCATTCTCGTATCATTCAGATTTAAAGAGCCGGTTTCTAGAAGTTTTCTAAATTTTAGGTGGTACTTCAGAGTTCCTATTTCATTGGGGAGGGGGTTCCAAAGTTTTACGGCTAACCAGAAGAATACTGATCCACCAAGTTTTTGTCTTGTGTATGGTTTTGGTTCTAGGTGGATGTCGTTGATGGATCTGACTGTTCCTGTTGGCCTGCAGATGGTAATTTTCTTTTGTAAGAATGCCACTCCTAGTCTTAAGATTGCTCTGTGTGTTATGCACCTAGGTTTAAAGGTAATTTGTTTTTTTGACTGGGAGCAAATGTAACATATTTAGCGCTGGAGTGATGTGGTACCTTTTAGGAGAAGTCTGGCAACTGAGTTCTGTATACATTGAAATGTATTCAGTAGATAGTCTGGCATTCCTATAAGTATAAGCTGTTGGCATAGTCTATCCTGGACGTGATGAGCAAGATTATGGCCAGTGTTTTGTGCGTGGAGAGGTATGGTAGAATCTTTTTGATTGTGTGTAGATGGAAGAAGCATTTCTTAATTATAGCATTGAATTGCAGTTCTAAGGTCAGCTCGTTGTCCATTAGGATTCCAAGGTTTTTGACAATTTTGGATAGTGTGGATGTTGTGCCCAGTTCTGCGGGCCATGAGATGTACTGGTTGCATCATTGTTTATTGAATGTAACCATGATTTTCATCTTGTCTGGGTTAAGTTTAAGGTTGGTAGTGTTCATCCATTGGTAGAGTTCTTTGAGACCGTTAATAAATGTTGTCTTCTCCTTTTGTTCATTGCCAAGTTTGTAGATGATTTGGGTATCATCTGCGTAGTTGCAGCAAGTGAAGCCGTGTCTTTTGATGAGGTTGATTGGTGGTGTCATTAAGATGTTGAATAAGAGCGTGGATAACGAGCATCCTTGTGGTACTCTACAGGTGGTGTCCTGCGGTGCGGATTTGAATGGTTTTATCCATATTGTTTGTGTTCTTTTTAGACAAGAAAGATTTAATCCATAGCAATGCCATGGCATTGATTCCTATTTCTTCTACTCTCTTTATGAGAATTTGATGGTCAACTGTGTCAAATGCTGCGGAGAGGTCGAGAAGTATCAGTGCTGATTTTGTGTTGGAGTCTGCGTTGGTTTTTAGGTCATCCCATATAAAGAGAAGTGCTGTCTTTGTCCCTCACATGAGTCTGAATCTGACATAGGCCTGGTCCAGTAGTGGGTTGTTTCCTACACATTATGCTGTTTGTTCGTAGACATTAGTGGTCGAAGTGAGCAGGAGCGGTTAGGAGCGGTGTGCCTCTACTTTTTTTAATGAAGATTTACCGTTCCTACACTTTTATTTGAAAAATAAACCGTTCCTGGAATGGTTTCGTTTTAAAATAAAAGTGTAGGAAGAAGTTGAAACTTGCACTTTCACTGCAATGCACTAAACGTTTCCTTAAACAGCAGGTGCATTGTTTGGGGGTTTGTATTGTGTGTGGGAGGGGCGTGGTGATGGGGCTTTAGGGGAGTGTGTGCAGGCCAGCAGGGAACGTAGTTCCACTACTTCTTTTTTGTACACGTCGACCACTGGTAGATAAAGGTCTCTAGAAGTTTTGCTGGATAGGGGAACATCCCCTTAACAAAGATTTTTCATTGAATTTCATAGGTTTTTATTAGTGCAACTTAACCATAACATCTGCAAACATTTGAATTCATTGCGGACCTTCCAGGCAGTGCCACATGACCATATGCTGCTGCGCGGTATGATGACATGCCCGAGAACCCGTCCGCACGTCACGATAAGATCCATGCTTCTCGGACAGTTCTGAACTGCATTTTCTACTGATCTAGGAACTTTCAACTTCAAAATTTCCCTTGCACAGCTCCAACACCTATTCCTACTCATCCAATAACAATCTAGTACACAGTACATGCTTTTGTCAAAATGGCTATTTATCTTAAAATGGAATCAGCTAATGCCATCCCTCTTCCCCAAGATACACCACCACTGCTGTAATCAAGGAGCATGAGAAGCACTGCCCCCTACCTTAGAAATAATGCATGTGCAACATTTTCCCCTGTCCACATGCCCCTCCATATTAGTGTTTGGTGCCTCTTCCCTCATATCCCTCCCCACCTTTGATTCTAAGCTCTCCTGCCTGAAAAAAAAGGCATCCAAAACCAATAAAAGAAATGTTCCTCACAGTTAAAAAATAGAACAAAAAAAAATGTATAGACTCCATCTACTTTATATTTCTCAGTAAAGTACATAGGCACTCATTACGACTCTGGCATTAACCAATGGTGCTAATAGCGCCATGGTTAACGTCGGTAACTTACCGATTCCACCAATGGTAAATGGGGAATTACCACCCCATTCCAAGGTTGGCGGGGTGGTAATTCCCCATTTACCATTGGCCCTTCTCCATTCCCATTTTTGCCCCATAGGGCTCAATGGGACTGGGGAAGGCGTTAATTACAGTACCGCAAATTGTGGTACTGTAATTACCTCGAAAGTCCCTTTGCTGGTCCCTACTTTAACGGCTGAGGATTGAATTGAATATGGCCATAAGAAGCCAAAAAACAGGTTGTGTAACCCCCCAAAAGTCCGCGAACATGCCAGATGTCCTGCGGCAGTCCTGTGGTGTTTGCGGACACTTCAGATGTACTAGGACATCTGTACCTATTTCTGCATTACAGGGTTGGGGAAAAGCAGTTTTTGGATGGCTTATAACTTTTGCGCCACTCAATGAAACTGCATGTCATTTTGCAATTTTATTCTAGAACTAATCCTGAATGGTTTAGCAAAATATTTTGGGATTCTGTCAAGAGGGGGCAAAATTAGAGGGGGGGTCCCAAAATATTGTAAATGTATATAAAGTAGTGTCATTTGATGAATCTGCACCACATTTGGCAAAACGATTTTGGATCTAGATATAAATGGTTTTGTAAAGTTTGGTGGGATTTTCTCAAGAGGGGGCGAAATTAGAGGGGGGCAGTCTCAACATTTTTTGATATCTTATTACTTTGTTGCTATTTGACAAATGTGGACAAAAGTTTTGAGAAAGATTATAGACCCAACCTACAATGTTTGTGTAAAGACTGAATGGATTTTGTCAAGTGGGGGCTAATTTATATATCTATTGTATGTACATACATTTTAACACTTTTAAAAAAATAAAACATGGGCGGATTTCGAGCAAACTAGCGAGGAGCATTGGCAAGGACATTACTGCATGGTCTTGCAAATGTGCCCGTGTTTTATTTTTTGACAAGTATAATAATGTAGGTACAAAAAATAGTCAAATACCTTTGCTGACTGAGGTATAGCCTGTGGCCGTGGGCAGTAGCTAGATTGTCTGGGTCATGGCATACGGTTCTGACACAGACAATCTGGCTATTGGCCATGACTGCTAGGGATGAAAAATGGTGTTAAAGTGGCTATGTCTACCTGGGACCAGCTATGTGATAAAGTTATTTGAAGGTAGGATAGGTTTGAAAGGGAAAAAAGTGCTTGTGGTAATATGTTCATAGGGTTTTGCAGGCTGCCATGGCAAGGAAAGAGGGGCTGTGTACGGAGCCCCGCCTTGTCTGTCCATGTTGGTTGTCTTGGAAAAGGAATTTCCTTCCGGGCGCCCCGCTGTAGGAAGAAAATCTATGTTTTAGCACCCTCGGTTCCTGCTTTGGGAACCAGGAGTGCTAATGGCCTTTATCCCCCATTTCAGGGGCTGCAATGGATGATAATGGTTGGTAGTCCTCCTTATTTATTCATGTATCTATCTATGTATTTATTTATTTATTAAGTTATTTATTTATTTATTTATTTATTTATTTATTTATTTATTTCACAACAATGCCCACAGACATCAGGCTGTGTAGCTACAGTATTTGTTGAGGAAAATGAGGTGGAGGAAGTCAGCTTACTACTTGCTGAGAAAGGAAAAACCTTTCTGAGATCATTGTGGTCATTGGATTTGGTGTGGTGGCGCATGGAGGTGGTCCCGTAGGAGTACTGTCCAGGTTGTCTGCGACTGAGTACAACATTGCATTCAGTGCATTTCACTTTGGTAGCTTTAGCCTTTGGTACACTCCCAATAGTAGCAAAGAACTGGCACACCCATGATTCGATCTTGGTGCTAGAAGAAGGCACTTCCTCTACCTCATCTTCTTGGCAACTTTGTTAAAGGGACGTTATGGTTAAGTTGTGCTACTAAAAACCTATGAAATTCAGTAAAAACACTTTGTTAAAGGGATTTTATGGTTCCAAGTAAAACCGAAAAAAAATCAATGACATTTGTGATGTCATCTTTGATGTCCTGGGTGTTAGTCGTAGCAGTGCACTGTGGTGGCGCGAGTTATGGTTGCTTAGCTTTCCATAACTGGCGAATTTCAAGGGCTTTTCGGTTTTACTTGGAACCATAACTTCCCTTTAATAAAGTTTTTTTACTGAATTTCATAGGTTTTTAGTAGCGCAACTTGACCATAACGTCCCTTTAACAAAGTTTGTTTTACTGAATTTCATAGGTTTTTAGTGGCGTAACTTAACCATAACATCTGTTAAACAAGTTTTTTTACTGAATATATATTTTCATAGTGTAAATTTGATAGATGTTTACTAGGAATCTCTTACTTTATATACAATTAACTTAGAACATACCGAATACCCCGCTAATGAGTTTGATGTCCGCGGATGCTCACGGACGACATCAATACTACCCAAACACGCAGGGGGTATCTGAAATTGTTCTATCATACCATATAAACCCTATGCAAGTTCAAAAAGCAGCACATGAACACATTATATATAATATTAAATAAGCGGTGGAACCTACATATTTAACACATCAGCCATCCATTTAAATACAATGTGTAATAAAATGGATTATACCATAACAAAAAATATAAACCTCTAACATAATTACCTCACAGAAACTGCAGAGCTATAAGCAACAGCAGACCAACACAACACAACAAATACAGCGTACCAGAAACTAGTAAGTAAACTTCATTTTACTCATTTATTGCTATACTTTTTGAATGTACAATTAATATATTTTTGTTTTTCACACAAAAATGTGCAGTACTTTGGAGTGACTAGAAGAACATTTTCCACATGAGGAAATGGCTGAAAACAGTGGTAATAATGGTAGACACTTCTCTATAAAAGCAAATGAATAATCATTACCTTATGTGTACTCAACATATATATATTTATTTTTTACAGACCATACAAACATTGAAAATGTTACTCCAAAAGACACATTGGAAATGACACTGGAACGTATGGAATGGAAAGTAGACATGCTCAAGGGAAATTTCAATGGTTTGAAACAGTAAGTGGAGAATCACATAAAAGCAAAAAATGAAATTCCATTGTCCCACCTGTACCTGTGCCCCCTCTCCATGTCCCAGTGAACTATCCCCAAACCCTCAACAACAAGATAAACGTTTTGATGAGACTTCCATCCCTTCATCCCCTCCCACCCATCCTCTCCAAACACCTAATTCCCCTGTTTTTGTATCAGTTTCTGCTTCCCCCTCTCTTTCATAATGTGTGTATGTGTATATAATAGAAAAATGTTATGTTTCGAGTAATGAAATTCTTTGTGTCTTCTTTTTTTTGAAAGAAAAGCAGTGAAAATGTCCACGGACAGCGCACCTGTCTGGCCTGTCCGTAATTAACAAAATCTCGATGTCTTAAGGACACTACACCCATCCGTACCGTTCGCAACCAAGATGAAACTGTTTTTAGAACACACCAGGTGTCTGGAATGTCCATAAATGAACAAAATGGAGGTGTCCTAAGGACACTATACCTGTCCCTACCATTCGCAACCAAGATGGAACTGTCCGCAGAACAGATGCGGTGTCCAGGATGTCCGTAGTCAAACAAAATGGAGGTGTCCTAAGTACACTATACCTGCGTACAGTCTGCAGAACATCTACGCACATGCGTACCACACCTGTAAGTCCTGCGAACATTGTGCCTGTCTGTAACTGTCCGTCTCACTTGTGTTTCACTTTTAATTCATTTCAGGACCCGAACACTGTCCATAGAACACCCGCGCGCATGCACACGACTGCTCCTGTGCATTTGGTGTCCTGTGGGCATCCATTCCCTTCGCGGACGTGTTCCCGACATCATCATGTGACCGCACCCATGCTGAGCGTGTGTCCTAATTTGCGGACTCTGTCCAGTTGCCCAACATTTTAAAAGAACCTATTCAGACAATCAAAATTATTTTACAGTAAAATATCACCATTTCACATGTCCCAGACAATGGCCCATGCTTTCCACATATTTTTTGTAACTTTTTAAACGTGTTTGAGTGTTCAATATGTTCTCGAGGTGCACCCCTCTATCCCTATAAAAGGCCACACCCCAGATCTGATCTTCATTGTACTTCTGGCTAATGCAGATTGACTTTTCCAGCCTTTCTTGCTCTGGCTGAGATTACCTCATCAAACCTAATGGCATTCATGGCTGCTGTTACTACATCCGCCTCAGCACCACCCCCAAACCCTCCACCACCACCACCTTGTCAAGGGCCTGCAGAGGGGAACACGCATGAGGTTGTAGAGAAGGAGGATGAAGAGGATGAAGAGAATGAGGTCAAGGAACTACCTACTACCAGCACTCGCCAGGAGTCTTGGGTGTGGCAGTTGTTTACCATTTATGGTAATGTACCAAAAGCATGTGCAGACAAGGTCTCCTGTAACTAGTGCAAATTAGTGCTGAGTCGTGGGAGACGTGGTGCATACAGCTTTGGTACGACATCCATGAAGCGACACCTAACTTCGTTCCACGGTGTGAACATTCACAAGGTTGTACCTTGTGATGAACGTAGTATGTTTAGTTCCTCTACATCATTCTCCGTTTCCTCTCCTCTCACCACAAGAAACACTCCTGTGGGAGAGCACATCCCTCCAGCTGCTTCACATGCCATTTGCGATGCTGTTGACCCTTATCTTTCGAGGGTCACAATATTATGTATGTACTGCGACGCAGTACTCAAATTGGGGAGAATCTTCGAAGTGCTTTCGGGACTATGGGCACGGACCACCAGAAGACCTGCTACCTACCCAAATAAGGCCCACCCTACATCTTCCTCTCTCCACCTGACCTTTCTTATCCCCGTGGTTGGTGTCCCTTCCTTACCCTCCTTTCTCTTCCTTTCCTAGTATATCATACATAAAAAGGGAAAACAAATATAAAACAACAAAGATCCCCAAAAAAGGCTCTTTTCAGAGCTTCATTTCACAGGCTAAAAATAGAAGTATCAAATAAACAGTGCAGGGCCCTGCACATTTTTTAAAAGTCAGTGGAGAGTCCTAGGACAGATAACATTTTGGGGTACTGCCCTAGCAAAACCAATTCACTTTTCTCTCGTAGTAAGTGGTGGCTCTGAAAAGAGCCTTTTGGTGCTGTGTTTGTGTGTTTGAAAAACTTGGATTCGTCAACATCTAATGCAAAATAGATGACTGTAATTCCAAAAAAAGGTCGCAATGCATTTTGTACATTTTCAGAAAAATCTGATTGCCAGCATATGTAAGATGGACTCCATCTCTACGAAAAATGTATGTGCTACGAAACATAATATTTTCATTGTGAAAAGAGGACATGCCAACATCTCTTAGAAAGGCACAAACAGCCTTATTGACATTGCGCCTCGCTTTCTCGATTTGTGGACAAAAATGAAGAAGAGCGCAGCCACATTTGTCTTTGCGCAATACGAGAAAAAATTACTTGGGAATTTGGAAACATGTACATGACCTTCTCAAGTCCTTCTTTCATTGCAAATTGCAAAGAAATTCCAGACACATGTCCTAAACTGTTCCCTCCACAATGAATTATAATTATGTCTGGATGATGCTCTGTCTGTAAAGTAGCACAGAGAAGTACCAAGTCCAGCCACTTCATTCCATGCACTCCAGGCCAGTAAACTTCCACAGGAGTGAATCCAAGACCTGCAGATACACCACAACGTTCTGCATGCACCTCCAACCAATGTAGCATGAGTCAACCAAAATCCAGATAATCTGTTTTGAAAACACATAGCCATAGCTATCTGTTGTTCTCTCAGGAAAAATATGTTCTCACAAAATCTCTCCTTACACAACACACCTACTAAACTTTATTGACCACTCCCTAGCTCTGCTCATTCTCATTTGCATGCCTCTCCAACCCAGAAACGCCCGTATGTAATACACGCTGTCCGCAGACTACCGCCATGTCCGTGGACATATGGAAGATCTGAGCGTGGTGAATGTACATTTAAATAGTGTGCCCCATTTCGCCTTTGAGGTGGGCTCTGAAAAGAGACATTTTCTTTGATTTTTTAGCAGATGCCTGACAGACACCTGTTATTTTGTATTTTTGGGGTTTTTTTCTTCTTATTTTACAACTAAAATCTTCACATAACCTGTTCCAGAGCAACCCTTACATTCCAAAACAGCATGCCATTTCCCAAAAAAGATAAAGAAACACCATCTGCTTCAAAATAAGCAACATTACTCGAAACAATATTCTCGTTGTTACAGAAAAACATACCAGCTCTAAGCATGAAAGCATGCATGCCTCGATTGCACACCTAGCAATGTTTTGCTGAGGACAAAAAACAGAACTATTGTCCCATATTGCCCTAGGTAGTAATCCAGAAAAAAATACTTTTGCATTTGGAAAGATGTTGATTACTGCTTGAACCAAATGTTCCAAATCTGCCAACAAAGTAGGGACACTCACATAGCCCAAATGGAAAGCACCATAGTGCATAACTGCCAGATGGGGACTGTTGATCCTACGCATATCTTCACAAACTTGGAGAATTGCCTCTACATTGCGATCAGGCACAGCGCTCCACACCACCTCCACTCCTCTAACATCGAAATTGTTTGCAACACGCCTGCATTGAGAATACTGCTGTAAACCATGGACAAACATATCTCCGAGCACCAACACCCTGACTTTCTCCACCTCTGCCATCTTCACTACACACACTCTCTTTATACACAAATCCAAAACGTCAACATCTGATTAGCTGATCCCTACAGTCACCTTTCCATGCTGGATTTGCTGGAAAACCCTGTATATGGCAAGCCTTACCTGCAGACTGCTGTGGTGTCCACGCAGCACGTAACTCTTAAGCAGCCCTTCTACACTTTCCACATCAGTCTCGGTACAATTCCATCATTCGATACAGCTAAGCAGTAACACAACCATGCACCAATCACATCGAAGACCTCTACATCTAACTCCATCATCAGAGTTCCACACTTCAATTGTACTGTTGATCACTCTGAATACAAGTCTCATATCATTTGAAAGCACCTACTACAAAAACTACTGTACAAGTCTCGAAGATTTCTACTTACAGCTCCATGGATATCCAGATGCATGATTACAAACTACAGGTATGCATATTTTATTCAGAGTACATGTACAACTCTTATGATTCTATATAAAAAGAGTAATGCCACTAAATCTGCATAGCCTATACATACATTCCAAGCCTCCCCATTCACGCGCAAGACTCTCGATTTTTCATTGAAAAATTGCACCATTTTTTAATGTCTCCCACCTAAATTAATGCTAATTAATGCTAATCCCAATGCAATCCCAATGCAATCCTATAAGAAAAATAAATGTTCCCGATTGCTGTGGTGAAATCTCCCTCTCAGGTGCTCCCGATTGTTGGCATGTCTAGCTATAAGAGGAAAATATTAAAATTTTTCCCATCTACTATAATGAACTATCACTTTAAAACCTGTCTGCTATCTACAACACAGCTGTAAAAAACAAGTGAATTTCATGAACTTAAAATTCTACTCATTTGCAAAGTTGAACAAACTGTAAATAACATATAAAGGCTGCACATAGTCAAATGAAATGCATGCATATACTATGTTCAGATATCAAACAAGAATACTACCACAAAAACATAAAAATCAATGTGCACATTAACATCAGTGCTATAAACACACAAAATGACTAACTTCTTTCTTTTACAATTGCAGTTGAGACCACTCTCCTGAAAATCAGCAGCATCTAAACTACAAACAACATATCCGAAGAAACCTGCTCATTCCACAAAAAAAGAGTAAGTACGATATAACCTTTATATACTTACTGTTCCTCAAAGACACTGTGTGGTTCATTCATGTAATTTGCGCACCACATAAAACACCGATTTCTGAACCATTCTGCCCACACATCCCCATTTATTAAACAGAGATTAGCAGGCAGAATGTCAGACAAATCCCCCGTTTTTCTGGAACACAAATAACATACTCAACCCGTAGAATGTTGGTACTACAAAACAAAGAAATGTTGTAATTTTATACCATTATGTTCACTAGTAATGCTTCTCCTCACCACTAGCTCACTTTCTACTCTCATCTCAACCACAGTGTAGTAACACACAAACAGAAGAACAGCCTTACCAATTCATTGTAACTGCCCAATTCACAATCACACACCACCACATACATCTTTCCCATTAAACTCATACACTCATGCACACAGCACACATACATTGCAAAACAGACCAACCCATACCTTCTTTTTTTTCAACAGACCCCAAAAAATGCCTACCAAAAAGCAAGTCCTTAGAAAGCAATGTAGAAATAGAGCAAATGAAAATAAAAGTGTCCAAAATAAGCATCCATCTCTACCAGAGGTTGTACAAAAAAACATTCAAACAAAACAGCTAATGCAGTCATTTAGTGAAACAAAACAAGCTTCTAGTACAGAAACTTTGACTCGTCTATCAAAATGTAAAGCGAAACGAAAAATGCTTAACAAGAATTTGGTTACCACTACTGCTAAAACTGTTCCTATAAATCTTAATATACTAGCAAGTAACCATAGCTAAAAAGTATTTTAGCAAAAATGTTCTGCCACAGAGTCCTTAGGAATCTTATAAAAACAGGAGCAAAATCATGCACAACCCTTACAACCTACCACAGAAAATTAATCCTAGAAGCTCTCGTAGACAGTGCAATCCTTCGCAAAAGGAAGTTATTCATTTTAGTTATAAACAGGATGAAACCACTAACAAAACTAAGTACTAAACTACAAAAAAACTTCTCAATAAACGGAAATTCAACAAAAATAACTTTGTAAATATCTGTGGTGGTGAATGGAGTCACACCACGACCACAGAACCATATTTTAATGAAGAAACATACAAACCAAACCAAACAAACACAATTGCCATCCATAGCAGCGGACGAGGTTATGAAAAAACTTATAATACCATAATGGAACAAGAAACACTGCTTATAAAAATATCCCCAGAAAACTGCAAAATGTGGATACCTGTCCAGTGCGCAAATACACAGGACTACAAAGACATTCATTAGCCTGCATTTCATGATATCAAAATGATATCAACAGATCATTTAACTATAAGAAATCTAGTCTATAAACTGTACTATGCTAAAAGTCCTGCTTTAGAACTTGCCAATTTAAATAACACTCTTCTACATGGTACACCCAAAGACCTGCAAGAAGAAATCGACCATATTCTGAGAAAATATTTTGGAAGTGAAAGCCACTTACAAAATTGAATAGCTTTACAACAGACCAGCAACAATTCTGCACATGGCAACCTTCTTCTACACACATACAAAAAAGAAATACTAACATTTAAAAGTACATCCGCTGAAGTACCAAACTTTATGTGTGTGTGTTGCCGCAGAACTTTTTCCAAAAGTAACACAAAAACTATAGACCTAACATACAAAATAGAAGACAATGAAGATTCCAAATGGTTTGAATTAGCGCTCTACCTTTTAGCAGAAAACAAATACGAAATAAGTGCCCCCTAATACTTTGCAGTTACTGCACTACAAAACTTAACAACAACCATTCTCCTTCACCTGCTATCATAAATAACTTGGAATTATTCCCACTACCAGAACCCCTGCAACAACTCAATTTATATGAGAGCATCATAATTCAAACAGTTAACCCATTTCAAGCAATAATACGCCTTAAACCAAAAACAGCAAAATTACCTCCCTCTGAATTGGTGAAAGGCATTTGTGGCAAAGTACTATATTTACCATTAGATATGACAGAAAATGTGCACACTCTAGGAGTGCAACGTCCAATAGAGCAATCATTAATTGTCTTAGTAAATGTTGTACCAACAAAAGACAAAAAAATGTGTCAGCAACTCTTGGACTTACATAAAGTTAGACAAGCCTTGCAATATCTAAAAGACAATAATGAATACTACAAAGAAATAAATATTGAAGAAAACTTAAGGGAAACAACTGAAATAATTCAACAGTCACCAGAAACTGGGCAATTTGAACTTCTAGATCCTGCTGCAGTATCCAACATTTTAGACCATTATAAAATTCATCCATTACACTGTAATGACAGCATAGATGATGCGCTATAAACGTACCAAATGCGACAAACCAAAGGATCACCAATGAGCATATGGGAAAAAAGTATAGAAGCAAGTGATTTTCCTCTACTATTTCCTACTGGCAAAGGAGGAAAGTACGATGATACACCCACTCAGATAACACCATCAGAATACTGCTCATTACGAATGGATTCTGAAGATCCCAGATTTAGACAAAATGTGGAATATATATTCCACCATCAAGCATTACAAATCTGTTTGCAAACATGCGTTGTACAAAAGAATAGTGGTTCTGATGTCACGGAGATGTACGTTGTATGATCAGAAACCTTGGACCACCCACTTGGTTTGTTACATTAAGTGGAGCAGAATATGCATGGGAAGATTTACATGATTTCCTACGCATATCAAACAAAAACAAAACAAACATAGATATACTAACACCTAAGAACTTTCCTCTCTAGATCCTGTTAATGTTTCAAGATATGTCCACCATCGTTTCATTGCTATGCTCCTTTTATTTGTAATAAAACTGTTCCTCCCCTCGGAAAAGTGCAACACTTTTTTTGGAGAAAAGAATACCAAGCCAGAGGAGCACCACATATCCACATGCTTTTATGGATTAAAGATGCTCCTAAATTTGGTCAGGACAGTGATGCCACTGTTTTGCAGTTCATCCAAAAATATGTCACTTGTGAAATACCTTCACAAATGAGACATAGTGAACTTCATTCAGAAATTGTACAATTTCAAAGACACAAATGTGGCAAATATTGTCGTCGTGAGTACAAAAACAAAGGGAAATACTATAAAAAATGCTGCTTTGGTTTCCCTAGAGCAGTTACAGAAACAGTTGAAGTGAACAACTTCATGTCTTCAGGTAGACATAGTGTTAAAGGTAAATCACCTAAGAACACGTATTACATAAAAGAACAGACGAATCAAAATATATCAATGATTACAATACAATCATTGCCCTCTTATGGAATGCAAACATAGATGTGCAGTACATTTCAGACAATTCCACTGCAGTTGCACAATACGTTACAGTCTAATTAACAAAAGCAGAAAAAACAGAGCTTCAAGACCTCTGGAATGACCTATCATCAGACAAAACACTATCTCAGAATTTGTACATCTTAGGCATAAAAATGTTCTCTCATGAAGCTGCAGATTGTTTAACCGGTACTGCTTTGTATGGAAAATCTGAAAATTTAGTATGGCTTAGTCTTGGTCCCACTAAATCTAGAAAAAGAGTTCTCAAATCATATGAGGACATAGAGACAATAGCCAAAAATGATCCCAACAGCCAAGACATTTTGAAAAACAATTTACTAGACACATACTACCCGAACAGGAGTACCACTTTGGAAACCATGTGTCTATATCAAATAGCCCAAAACTTTGCATAACAAAATAATATAAAACCTGATGAAAAAAAAGGTAGATATAGAGTGACAGATTGTGAAGGCAGCTTAGTGAAACTTACCCAACAAAGCTTAATTAATCATATCAAATTGTCATTAAAAACTTCTCAACAGAAATAACTATATTACATGTCCCTGCTATAACTTTTTAAATGATGGAGAAAAGAAGAAGAAGAGTAACTAGATAACTATGACACCTATGAAGACGCTTTCAAAGCAAATGAAAGCACTGTCACTGATGTAAACTTTACGCAGTACAAAACAATGTTGCACAATGAACAGCAACACGAAGAAGAACTCCAGGCCCAACTAGATAAGGACACTCCCGACAGTAGTCAACCTTCTTTAACAGGAAGCTAAGAACCACTGGGACAGCCACTAACAGCAAATGAGGCAGAATTAGCTATGACATAAGTAGAAAACACCATGTGTCACTATGAAAAAGATACAGAAGACTTAACTGTACTACAATCAAAACTTAACAAGACCAGCCCACCGTTTTTGAAGAAGTAACAAAAGAAATTTCACATGGTGTACAACACGAAAATAAAGAATGTACCTGCCAAAATTACAAACCTATACTGCTATACGTCAGTGGTGAAGCTGGTTCAGGCAAAACATTCTTAATCAAAATCCTCAGCAAGTTCCTTCAAAAATGGACAAACAACAAACTGTCAGCTGTTGTAACTGCCCCCCACAGGCTTAGCTCCCTACAACATAGGTGGTGCCACTTTACAACGATTACTACTCCTTCCAGTAGAACACCAAAACAAATTGGACTATTACAAACTTTCTACAGCAGCTGCAATGGAACTACACAGAGTGTTAAAACAAATGAAAATGCTACTAATAGATGAATAGAACATGGTCTCCAACCTAATGTTGGCATTGATTTACCTCAGATTGCAAGAAATACTTAAAACAAACTACGAAGAGCTCTTTGGAGTAAAACACATTATTGTTTTCGGAGATCTTCTTCAATTGACACCAGTAAAAGGTGAACCTATTTTTAAAACCTTAGGACACAAACTCTGCCGTAAAACTGTTGGCAGCATAGGAAATGTCAACATTTGGCAACATTGCCAATACAGAGAATTAACAGAAAACATGTGCCAATCTGCAGACCTCACTTACGCCAACATTTTAAAAAGTATTAGAGTTGGTGTACTATCTCAAGAAGCACAAGCAATGTTAAAAACATCCATGCACTTTATGGCGATAACTCATGTGCTACTGATGTTATGGAACAATTAGCGCACAAACATGTCAATTGTATGTGCTTAATGCCAACTCTTGCAAGCTGTTCCAAATTAAATGAAACAATGTTGAAAAAAGAAATGCAACCAATAATTGAAATTTGCTCCACAGACAAACTGGACGTACATGGTATGTCACTACCCATGTGTCAACAAGCCACAACAAGACTGAATACCTAAGAAATTTATATCTCAAACACAGCTGGTTTGGAGAAAATATTAAAATTATCCTTAAACTGTAGAGTAATGCTTAAACATAACCTTGAAGTGGAGCAAGGACTAGTTAATGGAGCACTGGGTACAGTTGTTGGCTTTCAGACATACCCACGTAACAACAACATTCAGTTTGTCAATATTCTCTTTGACAAACTTTTAGAAGTAAAAAGGATAGGGAGCTCAACAGCTCGATTCCTTCTCTTGAAAGACATGTACGTACGTAGAGAACAATTTTCTCTAACTGTAGTATATGCAGTCACCATTCATAATTCCCAAGGTCTTACCCTAGACAAAGCATTGATAGATATTGGTAACACAGTCTTTAAAGAAGGCATGAGCTACGTAGCACTATCAAACTTATGTACACTTGAGGGTCTATTTCTAATCAACTTTGATGCAAGTAAAGTAAACGCTGATATTCCCTGCATTTTAGAATACAATAGACTACGTTCACTATACACCCCCATCTAAAAAAATATCCTATTCCACAAAAACGGAAAATGTTGTAAAAGAAAACTAATTCAAACAGAAATGCAACAGGATCTGAATGCAAATCCTCCAAAGAGAGTAAAATAAGCTAATACTTCATCAGGTACCAAAACCAAAGAAGAACCTATTACTCAAAGTAACTCAGGTACTTCTTCAAAGAAGCAACACACACTCCGAAAAAATGACCTGGACATAGAACTATCTTGTCCATTCAAATTTTCAAATATAACTGGTGTAAATTGCTACACAAATGTAGCAATGACTATTCTATTTCAATTGCCAACAATTTTTGACAACATTTACTTACACAGTACAGACCAATTGTGTTTGCAAATTTTAGTTCTTCATAGAAATGCAACAAACAATCCTGACAACACGTATAGTGTTCACGGAATAAGACACAAATAGGACTACTGTGCTGGAATGGTGAAATTCACTATGAACTCACAGGAAGATCCACAAGAATTTCTAATGTACTTACTACAAGTACTGGAAAACAAAAATATACCTATGAATGAAATCTTCCAGATTTCATACATGTGGAAACATACATGCACTCTCTGCAACAATGTGACACAGGAATAAATCCCTAATGAGCGCTTTGTGTATATATTCATACCTAATTGTGAATCCGTTCCTTTCCAGCAACTTGTACAAAATGCAAACCATGGTAGATTATGTAGTACCTGCAATTCAGATAATCGCTCCACCTTACTAATACAAATACATAGTAACTACGTAATACTAATGCTTCTATGTTACAATGCAGATGGTACCAAAAACAACTGCAAGCTGACTGGATTCAAACATGGTCAAGTATCACTTGGTAAGAAAACCTTCACAATAATAGGTATAATCTACCACACAGGAGGCACAACCAATGCAGGTCACTAGACTGCATATATAAAAAGGAAATGTGGATGGTTTGAAAGTAATGATAGTGCCATTACTCTAAAGCAGAGATTACCAGCAAATCTTAAAAACGCTTATTTAATCTTCTTAAAACCAAAATTTAATAACTAATATGTACTTCAACATTAACAAAAATTCAATTAAAAAACTATAAACAGTTAGAATACGCCAACAGGTATCTAACTTCCCAGGATTCTATAACAACCAAACAGATAAATGAGTACAACTAAATTATAACCAACGATAGACAGTTATAATACGCCAACAGGTATCTAACTGCTTCACAAATCTGCAACAAGCCAACAGATACAACATTAGCCAGAAACAACAAGTGACCACTGAAAACAAACAAACACATAGACTGTAGCATAACAAAAAAGTTTTTTTTAATCCGACATGCATTTTTCTTTTTTTTCACACAGACCCAATGATTTGAAAAACAAACACAGAAACTGAGCAAAATGCACAGTACACTGGTTTGTAAACTAAATATGAGGGTCGAAAAAAAGCTGAAATGTCTATTATGCAATGGAATAAGTTGTTATAAAATACATACACTAAGATGCTCTTTTCTTTTATCACAGAAATTGAAAAAGAATATTTCCTCCAGTTACCAAAATATATCGAATCTCAACAAATCAAACAGTAAGTATAATTTCAAACATTTGATAGCTATTCCATTCTATGAGTGTGATCTATGGCTGTGATTTACTGCAGTGGTTGTGGCCAGGGCCCAGAGTCTTGGGTGTATGGCCTATGGCCTGCGGCGTGCGGCCATGCATCCAAGACACTTGGCCCTGGCCACAACCACCACAGCATATCACACCCATGGTGGCATATAACTCATTATCACACCCATAGAATCAAACATTTTCACTGTGGCATATTCTCAATTTTAATGTCCGCTGACACCACACATGTCCTTAGAACAATTTCAACTTGCCTGCGTACAGCACGGACGGAAATACTATCCTTAGGACACCCCTCATTTTCAGTAATTACGAACATCCCGGACAGCAAGGGCATGGCAAATACATCAGTAGCACCTGCCACCTAAACAAATACAATATTTCACCCACCTCTTATTCCCTCAACCTCCTCAAGCACTCTTACACACCAAAACACTCCCCAAAACTGCATTTTGCCTCTGTTGGCCGCCACGCTGTCGGCAGATCCAAGATGGCGGGCGCATCCGAATAATCTGACGCACATCACGCCTCACTCCAGCCAATCGACAGACATGCCGTGTGTCCATGGACATGACGCAAGCCTATTAGCCAATCGGTGTCCTGCCTGCGGAGCGAGCAGGGAAGTTTCTCCGTGGAGTGGACATGGATATCACAAATCTTTTTAGACCTACTTTTTGATCGTTTTAAAGAAAACTACTGGACAGGTGTTCACCAAATTTACCAAAGCACATTTTCAGGACCAAGCCCCTGCACCTGCTGCAAATTTGGTGAAAATCGATCCAGCGGTTTGGGCTGTAGGCTTGCGTAAAGTTTTTCTCTCATTCAGTCTATGGGAAAAAAGAGCTTTTGGGACCCCCCCTATAACTTTTGCCCCCCTGGACCAAACATCACCAACCTTTGCACAGATATTCAGGGTGGGCCATATACTTTATTTGCAAAGTTAGGTAAGGATTCTTCCTGGGGGAGCGAAGTTATAAGCCACCCAAAAAGTGTTCTTCCTATGGAAACAGCAACTAAACCATAACTCCACAGCCACTACCGTGGCTGTGTAATTTATATATATATTTTTTATAAGCTTACATAGGAACACTTTTGCATTTTATGTCACAGCTGTGGACTGCTAATTTTTGCTAATCTGTGCTAATTTTTGCTTTGAGTGAAATTTGTTGACATCTATCTCACTGCATGTCCCTTTTATTATATTTCTACATGTTTGGTGCTGAATTTTAATGTGCTATTGATTATACTGCTATTTTTAACCTGTTCTTTTTATGGTTAATGCAGTCTTCTGCTACACTCTAAAATGGCCGCCATGTTATTGCGCAAATTTGTTAGCTTGTGCTGGTAGGCAACATGGAAGAAGGATCCATTTGCAATATCTATTCTCATTGTTTTCATTTCTCCCTAACGTGATCAAGCGCTCGGAGAAGCGCGAAACGTGTCGTTAAGGACACTGCCCTGGCGTTCTGTTTTGTTAGCTGTGTGTTGTTTGCCTACTATTTTTACCATCTATTAAACTCGATTTTGTTAACTGGATTCGAGTTTGCTACTTTTTTCATTGGGACCTGCTTAACGAGATATATATATATATATATACATTACATGGCCACGGTAGTGGCCATGTAGTTATGGTTAAGTTGCTGTTTCCATAGGAAGAACACTTTTTGGGTGGCTTATAACTTCGCTCTCCCTGGACGGATCCTCAACAAACTCTGCACAATAAGTATTTGGGTCACTCTGAATTATTTTGCAAAGTTTGGTGAGGATTTGTCCAGGGCAGGCAAAGTTACAGGGGGGTCCCAAAACTGAATGGGAAAAATGTTTTGCTCGCGCCTACAGCCCAAACCGCTGGACGGATTTCCACCAAATTTAGACCAGGAGCAGCGGCTTGGTCCCGAAAGCGTGCTTTTGCAAATTTCGTAAAAATCCGTCCAGTAGTTTTTTTTAAAATGACCAAAAAGTAGGTCAAAAAAAATGTGTGATATCTGGGATCGGTTCACGGACACACTTCCCTGTTCGCTCCGCGGACAGTGTCCTGATTGGCCAATCATCTTGCGTGATGTTCACGGACATGCAACGTGTTCGCTGATTGGACGGCGTGGAGCGTGAAGAGCGTCAGATTTTTCAGTAGCGCCCGCCATCTTGGATTCGCGGACGTCCGCGGACAGCGCTGTGGAACTTTGTTCAAAATGTGTATTTTGTAGAGTGCGTTGGTGTGTAGGAGTGTTTGGGGAGGGTGGGAGTGTATGAGATAGGATGAAAGTTGTGTTTTTTATGTGTTAGACGTTCTTTTTGTGTTCGATTTGTTTGCGGACATCACGGGTGTTCTGAAATGTTCTAAATAAACTGACTGGGGGTGTTCTAAGGACTCAATATGTGTCCGTTTTGTTCGCAAGCAAAGTGAAACTGTTCTAAGAACACTTGCGGTGTCCGGGGAATGTTCGTAGGGGGTGTCCTGAGGATGCTGTCCGTATTGTTCTCTGTCAAGTTGAATGTGTTCTAAGAACACCCGCGCTGTCCTGAAATGTTCGCAAATAAACAAAATGGGGGTGTTCTGAAGACGTTTTTGAGAACACTCCTGGTGTCCTGAAATGTTCGTAGTGGGTGTCCTGAGGACGCTGTCCGTATTGTTCTCTGTCAAGTTGAATGTGTCCTAAGAACACTCGCGGTGTCCTGAAATGTTCGCAAATAAACAAGATGGTGGTGTTCTGAAGAAGCTTCTAAGAACACTCCCGGTGTCCTAGAATGTTCATAGGGTGTGTCCTGAGGACGCTGTCCGTATTGTTCTCTGTCAAGTTGAATGTGTCCTAAGAACACTCACGGTGTCCTGAAATGTTCGCAAATAAACAAGATGGTGGTGTTCTGAAGACGCTTCTAAGAACACTTGCGGTGTCTGGGGAGTGTTCGTAGGGGGTGTCCTGAGGACGCTGTCTGTATTGTTCTCTGTCAAGTTGAATGTGTTCTAAGAACACCCGCGGTGTGCTGAAATGTTCGCAAATAAACAAAATGGGGGTGTTCTGAAGACATTTTTGAGAACACTCCCGGTGTCCTGGAATGTTCGTAGGGGGTGTCCTTAGGACGCTGTCCGTATTGTTCGTTGTTAAGTTGAAAGTGTTCTAAGAACTTTCGCGTTGTTCTGAAATGTTCGTAGGGGTTGTCCTGAAAACGGTGTCCGTATTGTTCGCTGGCAAGTTCAAAGTGTTCTAAGAACACTCACATTGTTCGCAGACATTAAAAGTTTCCCATAGATCATAGTTGAAATGTTTGACTCTATGGATGTGATATGCTGCAGTGGTTGTTGCCAGGGCATAGAGTCTTGGGTGCATGGCCATTTGGCCATTTGGCCATGCACCCAAGACTGTATGCCCTGGCAACAACCACCGCAGCATATCACATTCATATTTGCTTATAACTTTGGGTGAAAAACAAATGTATAAGGAACAAAAGTAGTAGATACTATGGATGTGATATGCTGCTATGGTTGTCCTTATTATTGTATACTTACTGTTTGGTCTAGTAATGGGAGTCCATGTTTTTCTTCTTCATTTCAGTGATAAAAGAAAATAGCATGTTAGTATTAGTATTTTGTAATGACTTATTACATTGTATAAGCAATATACTTTTATTTTTTTTCAACCCTCATATTTAGTACAAATCAGAGTACTGTGCATTTTGCTCAGTTTCTGTATTTGTTGCTAAAATCATTGGGTCTGTGGGAGAAAAAAAATCCATGTTGGATTAAAAAAAACCCTTTTTCTGTTATGCTACAGTTTATTTGTTTGTTTTCAGTGTTCACTTGTTGTTTCTGGCTAATGCTTTATACTTTGCTTTGTTGTATTTTTTTTGGAGCAGTAACAGATTCTTCATTTGTTTTGATATTATAAAATTTTGGAGCAGTTAGATACCAATTGGCGTATTCTAACTGTCTATTTCTTTAATATATTTTAGTGGTTTTGATTTATCTATTTGGATATTGTTAAATTTTGGGACAGTTAGATACCAATTGGCGTATTCTAACTGTGTATTTTTTGGCCTAATTTAGTGGTATTCATTTATCTGATTAGTTGTTGTAGAATCTTTGAGCTGTTAGATAGCTTTTGGAATATTCTAACAGTTTATATTATTTTAACACAAATTTATAATTTTGGGACAGTTAGATACCAATTGGCGTATTCTAACTGTTTATTTTTTGGTCTAATTTAGTGGTATTCATTTATCTGATTAGTTGTTGTAGAATCTTTGAGCAGTTATATAGCTTTTGGAGTATTCTAACAGTTTATTTTTTTAACACAGATTTACTTAAAGGTTTAAATACAGTTTATTTATCAAATTTTGGTTTTAAGAACATCAAATAAGCGTTTGTAAGATTTGCTGGTAATCTCTGCTTTAGAGTAATGGTACTATCATTACATTCAAACCATCCACATTTCTTTTTTATATATGCCGTGTAGTGCCCTGAATTGGTTGTGGCTCCTGCGTGGTAGATTATACCTATTGTTGTGAAGGTTTTCTTACCAAGTGATATTTGACTTTGTGTGAATCCAGTCAGCTTGCAGTTGTTTTTGGTACCATCTGCATTGTAACGTAGAAGCATTAGTATTACGTATTTACTATGTGTTTGTATTACTAACATGGAGCGATTATCTGAATTGCAGTTAGAGCATAATCTACCATGGTTTGCATTTTGTACAAGTTGCTGAAATGGAATGGATTCACAATTTGGTATTGATATATATATGAAGCGTTCATTGGGAATTTCTTCTTGTGTCACATTGTTGCACAGAGTGCATGTATGTTTACACATGTATGAAATCTGGAAGATTTCATTTATAGGTATGTTTTTGTTTTCCAGTACTAATAGTAAGTACATTAGAAATTCTTGTGGATCTTCCTGTGAGTTTATAGTGAATTTCACCATTCCAGCACAGTAGTCCAATTGTTGTCTTATTCCAAAAACACTATATGTGTTGTCAGGATTGTTTGCTGCGTTTCTGTGAAGTACTAACATTTGCAAACACAAAGGGTCTGTACTGTGTAAGTAAATGTTGTCAACAATTGGTGGTAATTGAAATAGAATATTCATTGCTACATTTGCATAGCAATTTACACCAACTATATTTGAGAATTTAAATGGTCCAGGTAGTTCTGTATCTAACTGCTTTTTTGGAGTTTGTCTTCCTTCTTTAAAGAAGTACCTGGTTTACTTTCTCTAATTGATTCTTTTTTGTTTGTGGTACTTGATGAAGTATTAGTTTCTTTTACTCTCTTTGGAGGATTTGCAGTGACGTCCTGTTGCATTTCTGTTTGATTTAGTTTTCTTTTACAACGTTTTAGTTTTTGTGGAACAGAATATGTGTTTAGATGGGGAGTGTATAGTGAGCGAAGTCTATTATATTCTAAAATGCAAGGAATATCAGCGTTTACTTTACTTGCATCAAAGTTGATTAGAAATAGACCGCCAATTGTACGTAAGCGTGATAGTGCTACGTAGCTCATGCCTTTTTTAAAGACTGTGTTACCAATATCTATCATTGCTTTGTCTAGGGTAAGACCTTGTGATTTATGAATCGTGACTGCGTATGCAAGAGTTAGAGAAAATTGTTCTCTGCGTACATACATATCTTTGAAGAGAAGGAATCTAGCTGTTGAGCGTCCTATCCGTTTTACTTCTGAAAGTTTGTCAAAGAGTATATTGACAAACTGAATTTTGTTGTCACGTGGGTATGTTTGAAAGCCAACAACTGTACCCAGTGCTCCATTAACTAGTCCTTGGTCCACGTCAAGGTTACGTTTAAGCATTACTCTGCAATTTAAGGATAATTTTAACATCTTTTCTAAGCCGTCTGTGTTTGAGATTGATTTTTCTAAATTATTTAGTCTTGTTGTGGCTTGGTCACACATGGGTAGTGTCATACCATGTACATCTAGTTTGTCTGTGGCGCTAATTTCCAGTATTGGTTCCATTTCTTTACTTAACATTATTTCATTGAATTTGAGACAGCTTGCAAGAGTTGGCATTAAGGCCATACAATTGACATTTGTGTGGGCTAATTGTTCCATAACATCTGTAGCACATGCATTATCGCCATAAAGTGCATTAATGTGCCGGGTTTTCAATGTTGCTTCTGCTTCTTTAGAAAGTATACCAACTCTCAAAATTTTTAAAATGTTGGCATAAGTTAAATCTGCAGATTGGCGCATGTTTTCTGTTAATTCTCTGTATTGGAAATGTTGTCAAAGGTTGACATTTCCAATGCTGCCAACAGTTTTACAGCAGAGTTTGTGCCCTAATGTTTTAAAAATAGGTTCACCTTTTACTGGTGTTAATAGAAGCAGATCTCCAAAACAATAATGTGTTTTCCTGCAAAGAGCTCTTCATAGTCTGTTTTGAGTACTTCTTGTAATCTGAGGTGAATCAAAGCTAACATCAGGTTGGAGACCATGCTCACTTCATCTATTAGTAGCATTTTCATTTGTTTCAATACTCTGCGTAATTCCATTGCAGCTTCTGCAGAAAGTTTGTAATAGTCTAATTTGTTTTGGTGTTCTACTGGTAATAGTAATAATCGGTGTAATGTAACACCACCTATGTTGTAGGCAGCTAAACCTGTGGGGGCAGTGACAACAGCTGACAGTTTGTTGTTTGTCAATTGTTGAAGGAACTTACTAATGATTTTGATTAGGAATGTTTTGCCAGAACCAGATTCACCACTGATGTACAGTAGTATAGATTTATAATTATGGCAGGAACATTCTTTATTTTCATGTTTTACACCATGTGCAATTTATTTTGTTACTTCTTGAAAAATGTTACTTTGCTCATTGTTTAGTTTTGATTGGAGTATAGTAAAGTCTTCCTTATCTTCATACTGACACATGGTGTTTTCTACTTCTATCATAGCTAATTCTGCCTCATTTGTTATTAGTGGTTCTCCCAGTGGTTCTTGGCTTCCTGTTACAGAAGGTTGACTACTGTCAGGAGTATCCTTATCTAGTTGGGCTTGGAGTTCTTCTTCATGTTGCAGTTCATTGTGCAACATTGTTTTGTACTGTGTAAAGTTTACATCAGTTATAGTGCTTTCATTTGCTTTGAAAGCATCCTCATATGAGTCATAGTTATCTAGTAATTGTTCTTCTTTTCTCCATGGTTTGAAGAGTTGTAGCAGGAACATGTAATATGCTTCTTTATGTTGAGGAGTCTTCAATGACAATTTGATATGATTAATTAAATGTGGTTTAGTGAGTTTAACTAAGCTGCCTTCACTGTCTGTCACTCTATATTTACCTTTTTTTTTCATCAGGTTTCATATTATTTTTGTATGTGTAGTTTTGGGCTATTTGGTATAGACACATGTTTTCCAAAGTATTACTTCTGTTTGGGTAGTACATGTCCAATAATTTTTTTTTAAAAAAATGTCTTGGCTGTTGGGATCATGTGTGGCTATTGTTTCTATATCTTCATATGATTTTAGAACTCTTTTTCTAGATTTAGCTGGACCATAACTTAGCCATACTATATTTTCAGATTTACCATACAATGAAGTACCAGTTAAACGATCAGCTGCTTCATAAGATCCACATTCTCTATGGGTGAGCATTTTTATGCCCAAGCTGTATAATTTCTGAGATACTGTTTTATCTGATGACAGGTCATTCCAGAGGTTTTGGAGCTCTGTCTTTTCTGCTTTAGTTAAGTATGCTGTGACATATCGTGCAACTGCAGTAGAATTGTCTGCAATGTACAGCACATCTATGTTTGCATTCCATAAGTGGGCAATGATTGCATTATAATCATTGATATATTTTTCTTCTTTTCTTTTTATGTAATATGTATTTTTAGGTGACTTACCTTTAACACTATGTCTAACTGAAGACATGAGGTTGTTTACTTGACCTGTATTTGTAACTGGTCTAGGGAAACCAAATCGGCATTTGGTGTAGTATTTGGCTTTGTTTTTGTATTTGCGACGACAATATTTTCCACATTTGTGTCTTTGTAATTGTAAAATTTGTGCATGAAGATCACTATTTGTGGCTTCTGATGGAATTTCACAAGTGACATATTTTTCAATAAACTGTAAAACAGTGGCATCACTGTCTTGACCAAATTTAGGAGCATCTTTAATCCATAAAAGCATGTGGATATGTGGTGCTCCTCTGGCTTGGTATTCTTTCTCCAAAAGAAGTGTTGCACTTCTCCAAGGGGAGGAACAGTTTTATTACAAATAAAATGTAGCATAGCAATGAAGCGATGGTGAAAATATCTTGAAACATTAACAGGATCCAAAGAACAAAGTTCTCCAGGTGTTAGAATATCTATGATTGTTTTGTTTTTATTTGATATGCGTAGGAAATCATGTAAATCTTCCCATGCATATTCTGCACAACTTAATGTAACAAACCAAGTGGGTGGGCCAAGGTTTCTGATCATACAACGTACATCTCCATGACGTCGAAACCAGTACTCTTTAGTACCACGCATATTTGCTAATAGATTTGTAATATTTGATTGTAAAACTTCATCCTTTTCTTGCACTTTCTCTAATAATTGTGTAGCTGTCATATTTTGAAAGTGTGATGCTAATTTTAATATGTGTGCAACTCCGTAACATAAAGTTGCTAGTTCACTTTCAAAGAGTAGGTGGAATATGTATTCCACATTTTGTCTAAATCTGGGATCTTCAGAATACATCAGTAATGAGCGGTATTCTGAAGCTGATATTTGAATAGGTCTATCATCATACCTTCCTCCTTTGCCAGTAGGAAAGAGTAGAGGAAAAGCACATGCTTCTATACTTTTTTCCCATATACTGATTGGCGATCCTTTTGTTTGACGCATTTGGTAAGTTTCCAGTACATCTTGTACGGTGTCATTACAGTGCAAAGGATGAATTGTATAATGGTCTAAAGTATTTGATATTGTAGCAGGATCTAGTAGCTCAAATTGACCAGCTTCTTGTGTTTCTTGAATTATTTCATTTGTATCTTTCAAGTTTTCTTCAATATTAATTTCTTTGTAATATTCATTATTCTCTTTAAGATATTGGAAGGCTTGTCTAACTTTATATAAATCTACCAGCTGTTGCCATATTTTTTTGTCTTTTGTAGGTACTCCATTTACTAATATAATTAAAGATTGCTGCATTGGACGTTGCACTCCTAGAGTATGCACATTTTCTTTTAGATTTAATGGTAAATAGACTACTTTTCCACGAATGCCTTTTACCAATTCAGAGGGAGGTAATTTTGCTGTTTTTGGTTGAAGGCGTATTATTGCTTGAAATGGGTGTACTGTTTGAATTATGATGCTCTCATATAAATTAAGTTGTTGTAGAGGTTTTGGTACTGGGTATAATTCCAAATGATTTGTGATAGAACGTGAAGGAGTTTGGTTGTTGTCAAGTTTTGTAGTGCAATAACTGCAAAGTATTAAGGGCTCAGTTATTTCATATTTGTTTTCTGCTACAAGGTAGAGAGCTAATTCAAACCATTTAGAATCTTCATTGTCTTTTATTTTGTATGATAGGTCCACAGTTTTTGTGTTACTTTTATAAAAAATTCTACGGCAACATACACATACATGGTTTGGTACTTCAGATGATGTACTTTTAAATTTTAGTATTTCTTTTTTGTATGTGTTTAGCAAAAGGTTGCCATGTGTAGAATTGTTGCTTAATTGGTTTAAAGCTATTTCATTCTGTAAATGGCTTTCACTTCCAAAATATTTTTTCTGGATATAGTGAATTTCTTCAAGTAGGTCTTTTTCTGTACCATGTAGAAGGATGTTATTTAACTTTGCTAGTGCTAAAGCAGGACTTTTAGCATAGTACAGTTTATAGACTAGATTCCTTATAGTTGAATGATGTGTTGATATCCTTTTGATATCATGGAAAGTGGTTTTACAAGTAGGTCCTGTAATGCAGGCCAATGAATGTCCTTGTAGTCCTGTGTACTTGCGCACTGGACAGGTATCTATATTTTGCAGTAATTTAATTTTGATTTTGTCTTTGCTTTTTACATATTTATTGAGGAATTGGCGTAAAGATTTGAAACAATGTTTGGGAATGTTACACATTGACGTGCATGGCCATTTGTACACTAGACGTTCTGATTCAGTTGAATGGAGGTGTAATTCTAAGTTTTCAGGGCATATCTTTGTAAGAAGTACTTCTTGTTCCATTATGGTATTATTCACTTTTTCATAACCTCGACCACTGCTATGTATGGCAATTGTATTTGTTTGCTTTTGTTTGTACGCTTCTTCATTAAAATATGGTTCTGTGCTTGTAGTGTGATTCCATTCACCTCCGCTGATACTTAAGAAGTTCTTTCTGTTGATATTTCGCTTATTGAGAAGTCTTTTTTGTAATTTAGTTATTAGTTTTGTTAGTGGTTTCATTTTGTTTAACAGTAAAATAAATACATTTCTTTTGAGAAGAATTGCACTGTCCATCAATGCTTCTAAGATTAATTTCCTATGATAGGTTTTGAGCTTTGAACCTGATTTCTCTCCTGTTTTTATAAGATTTTGAAGGACTTTGTGATGGTATATTTTGGCTAAAATACTTTTCTGGGTATGCTTACTTTGCACTATATTAAAATTTGAAGAAGTAGTTTTATCTGTACTGATAGCTGATTTTCTGTTAATTGTTTTTTGGTTTGTTTTACATTTTGATAGAGGAAGCGAAGTTGTTGTACTTGAAACTTCTTGTGTTTCACTAAATGATTGTATTAGCTGTTTTGTTTCAACTTTTTTTACAAATTCTGCTAGAGATGGATGCTTATGTTGGACACCTTTATTTTCATTTGCTCTACTTTAGCGTTGCTTTCTACGGACTTGACTTTTGGTAGGCATTCTTTAGGGTCTGTTGAAAAAAATAAGGAAGATATGGGTTGGGGTGTTCTGGAATGTATGTGTGCTGTGTGCATGAGTGTTTGAGTAAGATGATAAAGATGTATGTAATGGTGTGTGATTGTTCATTGGGAACAAAAAAGAGTAGGGATAGGTATTCTTGAATTTATGTGTTACTAAACTGGGGTTCAGATGACAAAAAAAAAGTAAGCGAGTGGTGTGGAAAAGTACAAATAGGAAATCTAATGTATACAATTAAAACAGTTGTTTGTTCTATAATATGAAAATTGTAGTGGTTCAGTTGGGTAATTTGTGTGTCCAAAAATAGAAATTTGTGGGCCATTCTGGCTGTAAATCGCTGTTTAAGACATGTACATTTTTGGACAAAATGGTACAAAATCTCTACTTTTAGAAACCGATATAGCTCGTATTAACGTTATAGTATATTTGATTAATAATACAAATATTATGGTGATATTTTACTTACTTTTTTTAAAAATTAACACGTAACTTCTTAGTTTTTCTTTCTTCTTCGAATTCGGCTGCTTCTTTTTAGGAAACTGGTCTTCATTGCAATTGTAAAAGCTTCAAATTAGTAACTTTGTTTGTATATAGCACTCTTTTTAAATTAGATATTGATTTTTTTAATTGAAATCCTCAGTGCCTTCTGTAAAACCATTAAACTAATTTATTTACATAAGATACATTGCATCAGTTCAGTACATATGATATGTTCTTAATGAACAAATTCTATTGAATGACTAACTGTAGCAAAAAAAAAATATCTTTACTATGTCTTGTGAAATTTATAATATATAAGTGAATACCACTATTTCTGTAAGTAAACTGTTCTAGGTAATAGCGCCTCAATGTCATGTCTAATAGTAAATAAATAAATAAAAACAAAAAATATGAAATTGTATAAGTATTTTTATAAAGGTGTAAACATAGATTGTGTTTGCATGCAATTTTGTTTGAATATATGTAGTCTATATATTTCATTTAAAAAATGTTAGTTTAACATGATTTGAGTGTGTGTGTGTATAAAGAAAGTGAATAGTATAAAGGTTTATAAGAGATAGTTGATTTTTGGAAATTGAAAAAAGTACAGTAAATTCATTTTACAGATTTTACAAGTCTGTTTGAAAATGTGTTCATCTACTATACAGAAAATATGCATACCTGAAGTTTGTGTTCATGCATATGGATATGCATGGAGCTGCAAGTAGAAATCTTGAAGACTTGTACAGTATTTCTGGTAGATGCTGCTTGCCAATGATATGACACTTGTACTCAGAAATTCAGAGTACATTTGCAGTGCTGATCTATGATGATGCAGTTAGATGTAGAGGTCTTGAATGTGATTGGTGCATGGTCATGTGATTTTTGAGGTACATCCAATGAGGGAATGGCAGAGAGAGTGTAGTGGAAATGGTAGAAGGGCTGTTCATGTTACGATATGTCCGCGGACATGGCGGTAGTTCGCGGACATCAGGAGTTACATCCGGGGATTTTTGGGTTCAGAAGTCATGCAAATGAGAATAAGCACTGAAAGGGATTGGTCAGGAAAGTTTGGTGGTTGTGTTGTGCCCGGAGAGATTTTCTCAGATACTCTTTTTGCTGAGAGAACAAAAGATAGCTATGGTTGTGTGTTTCAGAAAACAGATTGTTTGGATTTTAGGAGATTTGTGGATACATTGGTTGAAGGTGCATGCAGAAAGCTGTGGAGTAGCTGTAGATCTTGGATTCCCACATGTGGACGTACACTGGCATGGAGTACGTGGAATGAAATGGTTGGACTTGCTACCTCTCTGTGCTACTTTGGAGACAGAGCAACATCCAGACATAATTGTAATTCATTGTGGAGGGAACAGTTTAGGACATGTGACTGGAATTTTTTTGCAATTTGCTATGAAAGAAGGACTTAGGAAGGTTATGGACATGTTTCCTAATTCTCAAGTGATATTTTCACGGATTGCGCAGAGACAAATGTGGCTTTGTTCTTCTTCATTTGGTCCACAAATGGAAAAAGCAAGGCTGTTTGTGCCTTTATAAGAGATTTTGGCATGTCTTCTTTTCACAATGAAAATTTTATGTTTTGTAGTACATACATTTTTCGCAGAGATGGAGTCCATCTTACTTATGCTGGCAATCAGATTTTTCTGAGAAATGTACAAAATGCATTGCAACCTTTTTTGGAATTACAACAACGATTTTGAAGTAGATGTTAAGCATTTACAATGTTTGACTTACAAACACCACCCAAAGGCTCTTTTCAAAGCCACCACTTCTTTCCAGAGAAAATTACAATGTTTGTGATGGAGTAGCAACCCAATTTTTTTAATGTTCGCGAACTGTCAAAAAATACAAAGAGCCCTGCTTCATTTATTTTCACTTCTATTTTTTAACTGGGAAAGGCGGCTCTGAAAAGAGCCTTATTTTTTTTTATTTTTGTAATTTTGTATTTGTTTTGGTTTTTCAGACACGACACACTAGGAGAGGAGGGTAAAGGAGGGTAAAGGGGGGACACCAACCACAGGGATAAGAAAGGGCAAGCTGAGAGAGGAAGATGTAGAGTGGGTTTTATTTGGGTAGTGAGCAGGTCTTCTCGTGCTCTGAGACGATAGTCTCAAAAGCACTCTGAAGTCGCTCCCCCCTGCAGAGTACTGTGTCACAGTACATACATACAACTGTGACCCTCAAAAGGTAAGGGTCATCAGCATTCTGTATGGCCTGTGAGGCAGCTTGAGGAAGACGCTGTCCCACAGAGGTGGTCCTTGTGGTGACAGGATCAGAAACAGAGGGTGAAGTAGAGGAAATCAACCTGCTATGTTCTTCGCAAGGTACAACCCTGCGAATAGCCCCAGAGTGAAATTACCTCAGGTGTCCCTTCATAGTAGTGGTCCCAAAGCTGTACTTACCGTGCTTCCTGCGACTGGGTATCATTTTGCACTCATTGCAGTTAACACGGTTCGCACGAGCCTTAAGAACATTACCATGAATGGTAAATAACCGCCACACCCAAGACTCACGCCTAGTGCGGGTAGTAGGGTTTTCCTCTACCTCATTCTCATCATCCTCTTCTTCCTCCTTCACATCCTCACTCCTGTTCCCCTCTTCAGGCCCTTGGGGAGGTGGTGGTGGTGGAGGGGGTGGGGGTGGTGCTGAAGCAGGTGCAGCACCAAGTGGCAGTTCAGCAGCCAAGGATGCCATCTCGATGATGGTGTAGTCTGCAGGTGGCAGCAAAAATCACTGTGTTCTGAAGAATAGCCAGAAACACAATGGGAATAAGCTCTTGGGCGTGGTCTTTTATAGGGGTGCTTGTGCGCGGTTCGCGAATACATGCGCACTGTCCGCGGACAGATCGAACACAAAAAAAGGATCGGAAAGTTTCAAAAGGTATATAGAAACTCAAGACATTTGTGATGTCATCTTTGATGTCCTGGGTGTTAGTCTTAGCAGTGCACGGTGGTGGCACGAGTTATGGTTGCTTAGCTTACCATAACTGGCGAATTTCAAGGGTTTTTCGGTTTTACTTGGTTTTACTTGGAACCATAACGTCCGTTTAACAAAGTTTTTTCACTGAATTTCATAGGTTTTTAGTAGCGCAACTTAACCATAACGCCCCTTTAACAAAGTTTTTTTCACTATATATATATATATATATATATATATATTTGTAACCATTATATCATAGAGACAGGTATATCCGTGGCAATAAAAGAAATATTAGACAACACAATTGACCATTTAAATGCTAACATATATGTCCTATGGGTGGGATCTTTATGTGTTTTACTAAAATTTGTGCTTTCAGTAATCCCCTTGTAAACTCCCTTAGAAGTAGCCAAACAAACTTGCAAAAGCTGTTCCTTCAGATGCTTTATTAAGTTTCTTTTACCAAACATAAAATAACCCAAACTGCCAAATAAACATATCTGGCCACAATCTATGCAGATAGCTACTCTTTCCAAAACGACTTCCAGAGTTCTGTGGTGATACTAGAAACTTGTAGTTAGCAAATGCATCTCCCATACGTTCCCAATTTCCTCAACTCACTGTTTGTCTCAGTCTCACAATTAATAATTCCCTCATAATTATCCTGCAGTAACAGTCTGCATGAACTCTTCAACCCTACAACTGCAAATAACACAGTTCTTTCCCAGTAGAATGTAATATAAAAACCACCATCCAATACCATAACATCTTTCAACATGTAGCTTGGAACAACCAATAAAATAATCACTTCAAACTACTATTTTTATTGGAAAAAATAGTAGACTTATGACTTACCTCTATAGCTGCGGCTATAATACTTGACACGCCATTGGTTTGACAATAAACACAGGTGCAAGCAGATCCATTTAGCTGCAGGTATTGTGAGAAACCCAAGGTATTCTCAATTCTACTCCACTTGGACCCTCTGCGCAGGTGACCAGGGAAAGGCCATCACTCTTGGATCCTGACCAAAGGGGTGGAAAAGCAAAGCGAGATCACCTGGATGGAGGATCCTTGATGATTGGGAGTGGGGAACTCTTGGGCGAGACAAGGTGCCCCTCTTTTTCTATTGATGACAAACCTAACCCTCCCCCAACCTTTATGGGCTATTATAAGCCAGCTCCCATTCTTTTTCCACACGTGACACTTGACAGGACGGGGAAGAGGCAACTAAGAGTTGTGCACACCAACATGCAGCCATTCCGCTTTTTTACTGAGATGATAAAGGGAGCCTCAGAGGAGTAACATTGGCAAGACCAGGCATAAGGCTAACTATAGTCAGGCAATTAAGAGAAATGACTCACACCTGCAACACTTTTACGCAAGCCAGGTGTATAAAAGGAGTGTGGACAGGAAGGTGAGAAGTGAGAGGCGAGACACTGATGGAAGCCGTGGTGAGCCGTTCTGCAACCGAAGAAGCATACTGAGGACTCAAGCAGCTGAGGGTCCCGGCAGATGTGAAGTGGAAGCAGAAGCTCTGTGGAGCAGAGGCCAGGCTAAGGAAGGAGACCAGATGAGGGGTTGTTCTTCATTCCATAAAAAGGATTGCTCATTCTCCTGTGGCGCTGCAAGAGCATGAGAGTGTCTGAGGGGCAGAGAAAGACCGCCTGGAAGGAAGCTACCAAGTTTGTGGACAGCGTGAAATGGAAAAGGATTTCAAAGTGAGCTGGTGAGCTTCCCAGATAGAGCAACCCAGTATTACTTTATCCGTGAGGCTCATAAAGTTATCAGCTATTGTCAAATGAGAGCAGAGACTTGTAGAATGTTGTGAAGTGGTTGCGTGCTTCATTAAAGGAACAAGCACATTTTCAAATGTCTCTGAACGTTAGAAATGCTTCCTTTTGAACCAATGAATGTGATGTTGATGTGTTTGCATGCAACCAAGGAATGAAAGTGAAACATGTAAAGCGTGTGAACTGTGAATTGAGAGAAAGCCAATGCATATTGAATACCAAACTAAAGAGAAACTTAAAGAAAGACAATGCATGTTAACTGAAATCTTGAATCTGAATGTAATTAAGCAGCATAATACTACATTGAAGTTTGAACTGCAATTGAACAATACTGAATGATTGTTGCACAATGAATTAACTCAAACATTGAAGTTGAATACATTAACAGCTGAAGGAAACCCAAACAGTGAGCCTTAATAAGTTAATACAGAGTGACAAGGCAACTCTTTGAAAACAGGTGTGTGACACATGGTGGCAGAGCCATGAAGTGGCTATGGATAAACCAGAGGAGCCCAAGAGCACACCCTAAACCCAGAAATCAATAAAGGAAACAAAGTAAAGGTTACTTGGTGCACAGGAGCAATTACCAAGGAACCTGGGTTAGAGATGGAAGTATTGGGGAAGGGAACCCTGAGAATTGTCAGGTCTTTATGTGTTGTCTTGGGATTGGAGTCTCAAGACCGCCTTTTGGTTGTATTGTATTATTTGAACCTTGGGGAAGAAAACCTGAGGATTGGTTATGAACCCTCTGATTGCAACAGCCCCTACAAGACCGCAACAACAAACAGCCTTAGGCGAAACCAAGACCCAAGACTGGGACCCTACGAGAATACTCCAACCCCAACGGCCTGACCTGGGGAAACATCCCTGTATCCAAATAACCTATACCTTGCCTTGATAAAGACCCCTCGAGGTCAAACCTCATGTCAGCTGACCATCATAAGACTACGAGTCTACACTGCAATACAAATCTCACTGAAAAAAAACATTTCGCATGGGAATTAATTCATATATGGAATTTCTAAATTAATGCATTGCGAGGTAACCAGGACTGTCTCTCTTGGCTTTGAACTATATTGTCTTGAACTGGAGAAAGAATTACTTCAAGACTCTTTTTGTGGTACTTTCTTGTGCTTGGGATAGGGCAGTTGAGAGAAAGCTGTGAGCTGGAAGAAGCTCAGAACTTTGAGTTGAACACTGTTTCTTTTGCCTTTGACATCGCTACATATTTGTTTGTTCTAGTTGTGCGGGCAAGAATAGGTTTTGGACACAGATGGACTATTAAGTTGAACTTTTTGACTCATATTTTCCCTAGTTTCGTTTAGGTAGGGGAATACTACATTAGCATAGGGAACGTTTGGCCATGCCAACATTTAATTAATGAATCTATTTTGTTTGAACTTTAAGTCTGTTGTCTGTTTCTTGCTTCAAGATGCCATCACAGTATACAGATATTCTTTTCATACTCGAAAACATGTACTTGCAGAGGTTTCAAACTACAAATTCCAACGGGCTAGAGGTGGCAAGAGGGAAACATGTTGTTATGAGAATTTTGAGGTCATTATACACAAAATAATAATGTTATTCTGCTTAAATGTAATGTAGGTGCGGCCAAAGGTGTGTGTTTACCTGAGCCTGTAATGACAGTTATAGCTGCAGCTAGGCCAACTTGCCAAAATAAACAACGTCCCATTGGTTACTGATAGTCGTGAATATATGTGACCCCCTTGTAGCTGTGGGTTTACATAATGGAACACACATAAATAAAGAGGATTCAAACTTCAAATGACATCAGGTTCGAGGTGGGGGGGAAACATGATGATATGTAAAATTATGACCACCAATATACACAAAATAATACGTTTATTCATCGTAATTTTGACTCTAGTCATAGTTGAAGTCAAACGTATATCCGCAGCTACTATGACAGTTATAGCTGTGGCTCGGACATCCCGCCAAAAAAAAAAACAAAGTCCCATTGGCCCGTTACATAGCCATGTATATAACTGAAGATCATGGGCATCATTCCAAGTCTTGCGCTAATGTTCTGGTGATTACGTAGATCCAGTGGGACTGTTTCCTGCAGCCCCAGCTATTGAATCATCATATCACTGTGGATGCGTGCATCCTGGTATTACAAAATTGGAGCCAGCAGCATCCCAGAAACACGGTGTGCAACCACAACACATGCTGTTTCTGCCATCCAAAATGCCGTTGCCACCGTTTAAGGCATTCATGACATGGAAACACTGTGACCGGAAACACAGTGACCAGAAACAGCATCATCGCCAAAACTGGGAGCTCTTTGGAAGCCATCTTGGAAAACACAATCCACATAAATCACACTCTTCCTGTTGCCATCTAGCCTCGGTAATACGATCGCCATGTCAACACCATCAGAAACTTGCGTTCCTGAAGTCTGCCAGAGGAAACCATGGTTCACAGAGCCTGAAATACCAGTGCAGACAGACTCTATAGGAGACATTGCTGGGGAGCTGTTTGCAACCGACCACAGGGGCATCACCCAAATGCGGAAGGCAGAGATTAGGGAGAAGGTGGCACAGAAAGTGTCAGCTGTGGGCTCCGTCCACTGCACCTCCAAAGATTGCCACAAGCGGTGGGACGATCTCTGACTAAGAGTCCACAACATGCTCTCGGGACACAACAGGGGATGACCTGAGGTGGGACGGCCTCCTCAATCAGGCTGATATTCTGGGAGGAGATTGAGGGTGTTGTGCAGCAGAGGCCGGTGCAGGGACACATGCAGAGAGTGGTGAGTACAAAGTGCAACACAAACAAATGACTGTAGGCATGACATTGTAGCAAACACCACACAGAAACATGTCCAACTGCACAACAACAGACCACATGCAACCCACACATTGCCCCACTAACCATAGTCGACGAGCAAATGTGTGCAAATATTGGCCCCCCATACTCAGATACCCACACATGCCCATGTGAGTGCTGGTCATGTGCAGACAATGAAGACATGTCAAGCAACACAGGCATGAAGAACACACCCTCCAAGCCAGCATGCATGCGCCACAATCAAGGTACCCCATAAGACACTCACATGTATGCAGGAATACAAAGTGCCCTGATGCACCTGGCACTGGCATGCTTCACTGTCTACTTGTCAGACCAGCAACAACAAGTGTCCTAATGCACGTCACACCCCTGCACCTCAGTACTCACCTTTGGCTGTGTTCCCATGGAATTATCTAATCCCCATGGCCCCACAACACCTACCTCTGCCCCTCTGGCCAACCTTATCACCACCATAGCACCCCACTACTTGTGTCCTGCTGATTACACACTGCTCACACCCACATCCTGTACTTCCACTCCTTCACTCCCAAACATGAGTGGCTGGCTGCATATCATTCAAAATGCACTGCAGATGATCCCTGCTTCAATCCCTGCTAGACAGAGAAAGCACTCATTATGGCAGATGTGCCGTGTCACCCACACACTCCCTGGCCAAAATCAATATGCACCCTTCCCATACACCACTGAAAGTACACAGACCCTGTTGCCACACATGACTCATCCCACACCTTGCACCCAAACATCAGAAATAATGGCAAGAGGTCTGATGCAGAGCACCACCACCTCAGAGGCACCCTGCCCTACCCCACTGACTCCTAGAAGCCCAATGTGTACTGAGCACTGCTTCCCACTGCCCTTAATGACAGCAACATGGCTCCCTCATGTTACCTCTCACCTCCCCTTGCACCCTCAATAACCATCTGGAATAGCACTGCATGATTCAAACGAACCCCCAAGCACCAAGACCGCTTCTCTCTTGGCCTGGGATCCCTGCACTGGCTCCCTGTGATGGCACGGTGCAATACCGTGATCCCTGGGACCCATACACCAGGATGCTTGTGGCCTGGTCCCCATAGAGTCACACTGGTGTGAGCACATCCACAGCCAGTCACCACCAGAACCCCTCACAGGCACTTGCCCATGGACACCTTTCCCTGTACTAGCCTGTATGTGGAACACCCCATCCTTCTAATTGTGCTACCCTCCCCCTTTCACCCGATGCACCGGCCCCTGTTGCTACCATCTAATTGTGAACAGCCCCTTGTGTACACCGCCCCTGTTATGTTATGTTGTGTTAGCAGAATTTGTAGAGCGCACACACGCCTGAGGGCATCATGGCGCTATGAGGAACCAAGATAGTAGAGAACAGCAGAAGAAGCTCTAGAATTGCAGCGTTTTTAATGCCTGTCAGAAGAGGAGGTGGTCAGCAGTTTTTGAAGGTCGTTATGAAATTTATTCTAAGCCTTTGCTGCCACAACAGTGAACGTGCTCCCACCGGTGTGAGTATGCATGAACTAGGGGACAATTAGGAGATGAGCGGATTGGGAAAGAGGAGTGCGAGTAGGAGTATAGTGAACAAACTTAGCTTGCAAATACTCAGCACCGATGCCGTAGAAAGTCCGGTGAACCATACACATAGACTTAAACATAATCCTAGCCTCAACAGGAAGCCAATGGAGTTGTCTAAGTAACAGGGACATGTGTGTACCAAAAGAAAGGCAAAGAACCGATCTTGCTGCAGCATTTTGAAGAAGTTGCAGCCGCCTGAGCAAGTACACGGGCTGGCCTTGGCAAAGTGAATTGCAGCAATCAATTCTGCTTAAAACCAGGGCAGCCACCACAGGCACTTGGGAAGCGGGTGGAATGAAAGGAAGGACTTTTCGTAAAGTACGTAGTTTCAATTGACCCGTCTTACACACTGCTGCTACCTGGTCTGCCATAGTCAAAGAGGCAGCTATTTTTATGCCCACGTTTCTTACTGAGCAAACAGGCGCAGGAAGAGCGCCCAAGGAGGATGGCCAGAAGTCGTTGGTCCAATACAAATGGGGGGAAGCCGTGCCTACAGCTAGAACCTCTGTTTTGCTGGCATTCAGCTTGAGCCAATTGGAGGTCATCCAACCTCCTAGCTCTTCCAGTCAGTTCCTCAAACGGGCTCCAGTATCCAATTGAGATAAATCCAGGCGCACCAAAATCTGGGTGTCGTCCACATAGGAATAAAATCGGAAGCCATGTGACTGAAGGAGAACCATCAAGAGTCTAATGTAGACATTAAATAAAATGGGGGACAGCGTGGAGCCTTGGGGGACCCCACAGCTGATAGAGACAGGAGCAGAACGAAAGGGGGGAAGGGACACCGATTGAGAGCGATCGGCCAGGAACGCAGAGAACCTGCTAAGAACTTGACCCGACAGGCCGTTAGCCGATAACCGGGCTATCAGAGTAGAGTGTAAAACAGATTCAGTGCCTCTTCCAGGCCAGAAGCCAGACTGAAACGTATCAAAAAATTCAGAGGACTCAAGAAAGGTAGATAAGAGAGTGGATACCAGGGCTTCCAGGACCTTCATGAGAAATGGCAGTAGTGAGATAGGACAATAATTAGCAGGTACTGCAGGATCTGATGATGGTTTCTTCAATAAATGAATAACCAAGGCATGTTTAAGAGCAGGGGGGATAATTCCAGTGGAAAGAGACAGATTAACAGCAGAGGTGATATGAGCAATCAGATCACAGGAAGATACGTTCATAAGAGTCAGGGGTATGGCGTCAGCGGGGGAGGCAGACTTAAAATGCTGAATGGCTCGAAGCACTTGAGAGTGTGTGAAAACAGGGAAAGTGGACCAAGTCCCCTTAGCAGATGGAGGTTCAAAAGGTGACATATTCACATTGAGAGCCCTTGCCTCCTTATTTATAGTGTCTCTAATGGCAGTTATTTTGTCTACAAAGAAGGAGGATAGGGAATCGCATAGTGCCTGAGAGGGTGTTACTGGGGGACAGTTAGATATGGGGGTCGAAAGAGATTGCACTAATTCAAATAGAGCCTTAGGCTTGTTTAAAGCCACTTCCACAGTGTGCCCAAACTATTTTTTTTTAGCATTAGTAATAGCAGTGTGGTATATTACCAGGGTCCTACTAAAATCAGCTTTTGCCTCATCTAGGTATGAGGCACGCCATTTCCTCTCTGCTTGTCTGCACTGGCGTTTAAGAGCACAAAGTTCATTAGTAAACCACGGTTCAGAAGGGCGGGCCCTTTGTTTAGATAGTTTCATAGGCGCTAGTAGGTCCACTGTAGTAGTATATGCCTCTTCTAGAATATATATAGAGAGCAGTTATCAGCCTGAACACAATGAGCTAACAGGGAGGTAGCAAGCTCAGGGTTACTGATATCACACCTTTGCGTTTCAGCATAGCTGACTTAGAAGAGGAAAGGGGAGGAATCTTTCTGAGAGCGGAGAAGGGCACCAGATAATGATCTGACTGTGCCACCGGGATAGGGGAGGAAACAATAACCAGGCTATCAAAGCCAAAGATCAAGTCCAAGACATTTCGATGTACATGTGTAGGATGGGTGACCCTCTGTGGGAGACCCAAGTCACTCATAGTAGCATTGAAATTGCCCACTTGACTAATAGTGGAGGGGGTCAAGGGCATATTAAAATCACCAATGACTATCAAATCAGGATGGCTAGTCAGAAGTTCAAGTACCAGTGACAGAAATGTGGCACAGAAGCTACTGTCAGGGCCAGGCGGCTGGTATACTAAAAGAACTGAAAGAGTATCAAAGAAACACTCCATTTTGAGTGAGTTATTAGGAGTGGTGCATCACACATTATATTTGGATTTATAGATCAGTACCACACCCCCACCAGGATGGGAGGATATGCGATCTAGATGTGCTATAGAATAGTTAGGGGGTGGGGCCTGCATAAGACCCCCTCCTGTTCTGGTACCCATAGTCCTCCCTCCCTAGTCTGACACTGTGCCCTGCACCTACACAGTAACCATGACACAAGGCCCCATACAAATGTATCTGCTAATTCCTCTGCCCATGCACACCACCATCGTGCTGTTGTTGCCTGGTGACACTTGTGTATAAGCACCATACCATATGAGAATGCATTAACTGTATGCAGCATGCACAGGCATCATGTGAGACAACGACTGAACAACATGTAGAAGAGCTATAGGTTGGCGCTGAGGTGAATATCTGCATGCCCATCTCTTCCCCACAGGCACCTACTATGAAAGTGAACAAGGTGGCCCTAGCACCTCAAGGGCAGCACCACGGAGGAGAAGAATTATGCCAAGCCACACTGCTGCAAAACCATCGTCAGCAGCACCTACCACTATTCCAACTGCTCCCAGACTGGCAAGGTCAGCAGCCTCTGCCACCACTTCAGCTGTTCCCACAGTGGCAACATCAGAAGCCCCTTCCAGCGCTACAGATTCCGAGAGAGGTGCAGCAACAGGACGCCCATCCACCCCTCCCGATTATGCACCCATGTACATAGGTGGATCCACGGACGATGATGCTGGGCCGTACACTGGGGACAACACTGACGGCACCTCAGAGCACAACCCCTACCACCATCCAGCATTCCGCCCCCATGGCCTTCACAACCCACCACCACCACCCATGTATACCCAGCATCAGGGATGTGGTTAGGGAAGGGGTAGTGGGCCACACGTTCCTTGATTCTTGTATATGCTTTCAAACACATGATTCTCCATTCAAATGGATGTCCGGACATTCATTATTCGTTTCGGAGTGATTAATTTTTGTGCAATATCACATTCATTGTGTGGCTTGGGTATGTGCTGTGTGCTCAGAAGTCATTCTGGATTTGTTCCTGTGGGGCAGCACGTCTGTCCCTGTCATCCCTGTGACAGTGGACGTGCATGTCTGCATCTGCATCTACCTCACTGTTTATTGTCATTGTCCACCTGAGGCATGTCCATGTCCGGGGGCAGGGGAAAGTTCTGCCGGATTCACATGTTTTGCAACATGGCACAGGCCAGGACTATCTTGCCCACTTTCACTGTCCTGTACATTAACTTCCCCTCCCCCTGAACGGTGGAGGCAACAGAACCGTGCCTTCAACAGGCCAACGTTCTGCTCAACTGTGGCCCTGGTTCAGACATACACACGTTGTATGCATTTTCCTGGTAGCTCTGTGGATGTCCCACAGGGGTTATGAGCCATGGTAGTAAGGGGTAGCCAGAATCACCTGCAAGGGAATAGACAGAAGGAGGGCACTGTCATTGAGGACACTGGGCAGTGCATGCATGTTTGGATGTGGATCTCTGACAAATGCATATTGGATTGTGCATTTATGGGACATCAATCACCTTGCTGCACCCTGTGAAAGTTGCTGCTGGTCTGGTCATGTGCGGGATCAGACTCACAAGGATCTCTAGATGGTGGTGTGTGGGTCACGGTGTGAATATGCTGTACTTTGTGACATGGTAGTGATGCATTCAGCTACCTTTGGTGCATTACATGTATCGGTCCATCTGTGCCCAGATTGTGGTGGTGTGTCCTTCTGTTCACTCATGTGGTGCATGCCATCCATGGGCAGCAATTCTGCATGCAGATTGTGTCCCTCCATTTACATTTTGCATGTGGCCCATTCACCGGTGACAGTGAACAACCCTCCATGCTGCAGTACACATGCAATGTGGTATGTGTGTTGATCCTTTGACTCACCCAATAGACAGGTTCACCGCCCGGTGTAACACTCCATGTACCCAGGGAGTGCGCTATTGCGCAGGACCCTGGATTCATGTGTTGATCATGAGAAACATGCACAGTAGTGCGTGATCGTCAGGTACACACCACAGATGAACTGCACATTAATTGAGTGGCAGAGCTTTCCATTACAATATAACCTCCTCTGTGGCATGCGCAGCCACCAGCTCAATGTGTGTGCAGTTCAATGCTACAACTACATTTGAGATGCCAGCAATGGCATGAAAGCATATCTAGGTAGTGTTTACCCGGGCCTTTGTCATAGGTAGGGAAATGCGCTGGGACACATGACACAGGAGTGCCTCCATGACCTGCACGAGGACTTTGGAGAACCCTGGCTGGGTGATGCCATGCAGCTCCCTGACTGTGTGCTGGAAGGTGCTGGAGGCGAGGAAATGCGGCACAGACACTACCTTCAGCGGGTCGGGGGGTTTGGCCGTTCGGATGACAATGCAGCTCTGGATGCCGTCCTGGTTGAGGTCGATTATTGCATGGATGGTCTGCCGGTTCAGGCGGTATAGTGTGTGTATCTGCCTGTCAGTCAGGGGCCAGTGTGTGGCCCGTGTGCAGGGTATGGGTACTCACCTCCGGGTGCTACTTGCTGCCCATTGTACCTCTGTACCATTTTCATCTTCCTCCTCCTCTGCCTGTCACCCTGTGGCACTGTTGCACCTCCTCCTCATGGAGCAGCATTCCTGCATGCAATGCCTCAATGTCCATTACTGCTGCTACAAGAAGCAGCATGGTTGTGTTGGAAGGTGTGTGTGTGGTGAGGATGTAGTGCTTTTCTGCAGTCCCCGTTTTCATTGTGTGCAGCTGGGTCAATTGGCTGCACCTGTGGGCTTTTGGGCAAACCTGGCCCTGGTTACCACCTGTTCTGTGGTGTCAGTGTTTCTGGCACGATTTTCACAGTCACACCAGCATTTTGGTGCTGGTGTTTCCGTGTGATCCGTAGTTGGAATACATACTTGTTTCCTTGGTGCTGTTGTTTTCTGCAGTAGTTCATGGGGTTTGCGCTGTTTCAGTTAAAGGTGCGGCTGGTAACGGACGCACAGTGTACAGTGTTGCCGGCAATGGTGTTACCAGCTCCTGTCTCATGGTGCGGCAGTCCGGAATGTGTTCTGATAATCAGAATTAATTGCACATTATTCTGGACCTCTGGACTTGTAATGAGGCCCCAAGGTGTCAATTATAACCATGGCTATGCTAAAACAAAATTAAAAAGGAACATTTTTGACACACAGTATAAAATGGATCATATTAAGGTTATTGGTCCATGTATACAGTCTGTTTTTTTTCTTCCTATTTCTATAACTGAAAGGCTGGGCCTGGTTTAATTGGTCCATAGAATAATCACTTACACGGGGGTCATTACGAGTTTGGAGGAAGCCATGGCGCTGTTGGAGGAAGCCATGGCACCAAACCCGGGTCCAGTCTCACTGAATGGGGACTTACCGGGACATTCCTACCTATGCGGACCCGGTAAGTCCCCATTCAGTAAACCATTCCCCATTCCCATTTGAGCCCCCATTGCTAGTGCCCGTTTACCCTTACCGCCCAACTCGGAATGACCCCCAATATCCTAATAGTACAATAGCTGAAGAGCACTTGAGGTGCTTGGCATCTTATTGGCTGCTTGTCACTGTACAAGCAGTAGAGAACAATTCAAAAATAAAATACAGATAATTCCACCTTTTTGGTGAAGATAAACATATTTTAGTTTTTCATTATAAGAAAACAGGTGAGAGAGACAGTGTAGAGTATTGTGTGAAGAATTACAATATGGAACATTATTAGGGATGGCTAGAGGAGAATGTCCCCACATGGAAAAACATACAAAAGGAAGATGCCAGGGTCAGACACCAAGAAGAAGAATCAAGTTATTCTGGGTAATGTGAGTTCATTATTAATATTCATATAGAATGTATTAACCAATTGTAAATGTGAGCAATAGAAAGAATGTTCCTTTTAGGTATGCCTAAGTATTCCAAAGAAGACAATATAGAAAGCAAAGTATGTGGGAGACATTTATATTTAATACTGTTTTCCAGTACAGCTTATTTTGAGTCCATAGACAATTCTTAACATACGTATCAAAGACAGAAACATGCAGCTGTGATGATAGTACTGTTTTTTTCTGGGCAACACACTAATCGTTTGTGTATGAGGAAATGCATGTGCTCATTTCGATCAATAATATGGTCTCATCTTTTTTATAGACATCAGTACAAGTGCACATTGAAGTTTTTGCCAATCTGTTGCAATTTAAAGAAAACAAACATCTAATTGAGGTACTTATATTTAATTATGCCCTTTACTGTGGCACAGGTTTAAGGCACAGTTGTGTATTTGGTAGATTTTCCATGAAGAGGTCGGAACATGACACCATGATAATAGCCCTGAATACTTTATATGTAGGGTAGTGATTGTTCCTAATTATATAAGAGGGCTCATGTTAAGGTATGTATTCACTTGGGTTTCTAAATTAGCAACAAGTGTTCCATAACCCAAGTAAAATATTCAATAATATAAATGATTGTGGTTTGAGGTGTGCCTTTTCGAGATAACTAACATCTTACTATATAATAGAAGGCCAGATTTGTCTTTGTCTGATGCTGTCATTTGCAGTAGCGGCAGCAGGAATGCACAGAATGCTCTGCTAGAGGGAGCAGTTGCCTTAGGATATACAGTGGCCCAATTTGCATGGCTTCACTTGATGGTACCGCTAGAGTGAGCTATAGGCTTAGGATCTATAGTGGTCCTAGTGTATTAATGAAAACCCACACTTTGGCCCATGTACACAGGCCTGTACACTAGTGGTACATACAGTGAAATATATGAATGAATTGTCTATATTGATTGTTTTGTCATATAGGTGATACTAGGAAAATTAGTTGAAATTCAATGATGTCTTCAAATGTTTTATACTATTTTCCGAATATTGTTTAAACAGATGAGCAAATCATACTGCTGAGGGAAATAATTGATTGGCAGACAGCAGAAGACTTGGGCCCTCATTACGACCCTTGCGGAAATCAACTGACATGACCGCCATAGCGTAAATAGCGTTTCCGCCACTGCACGATGGAGGAAAGTGCGGCTAATTCTGACCCATCGGGCACGAGCATTACGCCATGGCAGAAGTGCAAAGTCCGCGATGGCGGAAATGACCCCAAAACGCCCCTTACCGCCGTCGTACGTCGCCCTAGGTGCAATTCCGCCACCCATATTAGCGGTCACCGTAATGAGCGGTCAGCGCAAAATACGGTGACCATAAATATACGGAAACGGAAGTAAAAACATGGGGCCGGAACGGGAAACAGCACGCCGTACACCTATAAAAGCAGAATCCCAACACAAGCATTAAAAATCCGACCCTGAGACACATCCCAACCCGTTATCCACCCCAGTTAAAAAAATAAATATGGGAAAAGTTGCTAAAAAAGCGTGCGACCGCAAGCGGCAGGTCCACTTCTCCCACGAGGAACTCACCGTGCTCACAGAGAGCCTCCAGGAGAACGCTGCCGTCGTCTTCTCGACGCAAATGACCAGGACGGCACTTGCGAACAAGAAGGCCATATGGGCGCTGGTGGCACAGCGGGTAAGTGCGGTGGGGACCGCACCCCGCAACCCACAGCAATGCAGAAAGCGATGGGACGACCTACGGATACGCGTCCGGAGCATACTCTCTGCCAACCGGAACATTGCCACAGCTACCGGGGGAGGATCGGAATCACCCATCAAGTTGACCCCCTGGGAAGAAATCTGTGCCTCCACCATTGGAATGGAGAGCATAGAGGGAGTCGGAGGGATGGAGAAAGGAGTGCAGACATCAGAAGAATCAGGTAGGTGGCCCAAATGAAACTATGCCAAATCCACAATTACCAACCATGTGCAGTACCATGTGTCCCCATAGTGCACTAGAAACACATGTCCAGGAGAACGTCCACATACATTGCCATGACAGCGCCCCTTAAAAGTCAGATTAAATAAATAAATATTTACAAATCCAAAAAACACACTCTACATGTGCAGCATGCACACTCTAACTGCAGACTGCCAAATAACTGCATCCCCAATGCACAAAAAAATAAGACCACCTCCAAGGCCCTGACCCAATTCACCCCCAGGTACCACCCCAATGCATGTGATACAATTGCCATTACAATTACCACAGACCCATGAATAACGCTCGCGCTCCTTTACTCCACCACAGGGTCAGATTCCAACGACGAGCTTCAGGACACCCCTACCAGCACACCTGCAAAGAGGGCCAAGACCAACGGCCAAAGACCCTCCACCTCAGCTGCACGGATCAAGACACGTCAGCAGCACGAATCGAGTGGCAGCACACTGGAGGGGACATCAACAGGCACCCCAGCAGCCAGCATGTCCACAACAGCAGCACCACAGGTCCCCCCAATGGATACCACAGAAGGCACTGCTTCTGGTGGCAGCAGCACCATAGGTGAAACTGCTTTCATGCCAGCATGCTCCGACACAGAAAACGGTGCTGTAGATGTAGGATCCATCCATGACCTGTCCAAATCCCCCTGTATGTTTCATCCCCTACACCATGAGGACACCACGCAGGGGCACCCACAAGACGACGACTGGCCAACCCCAACAAGGCCTGTTGCAAGGCAACATGAGGCGTCCAGCCCCTCTGTGACACCACCGCAAATGGGCATGGCCCAGCAGAGGCAACAGTCCCTCGAGCAGATGATAGTGCAACAGCAGCAAATGGCCACGCTCCTCAAGGAGCATGCTGATGAATGTGGGGGTTCTAAGGCAGCCATTGAAACATCTACTGAGACACTTAGGGCAGAAATGGAGCGTAGTACAGAGACACTAAGGGCACAAATGGAGAGAAGTACCGAGAGCCTGAGGGGGGAACTGCATGCGACGTCCAAAGACGTATGTGGTGAACTTGCCGCTGTGCGCCGTGTGCTCACTGAGCTCTCACAAACCCTTAGGGACATGCATGGACGTGAGCAGGCAGAGACATCATCCGTTGCAAGTTCCGTCCAGGGCAGCCCCCAACGCAGATCTGGGAGGAACCTGCGCTCCACAGGCAGGGGTGCCCCTGATACCCGGAGAGGGGGCTTGCAATAGCGTCTGACCAATGACAATGAGCATCACTGGACACTGGTGTTCGTGGGGAGGGTAGGAGGGTGGAGGGGGGGTGTTGTGCTACTTTGGGTGGCGGGTCGATTGGGTGTGTAATGTCATTTCACATCTGCAATACAATTCTTCATATTCATCCAATGAGATGTGTGGACATTGATCTCTGTGTACGAGGCCTATCCTGGTGTACAGGCCACATTGTGCATGTTCCCAACACACACAGTGCCACAAGTCCCGTGTCCATGTAACAGCCACCAGGCGTGAGTGCTAGAAGCATGCATCAATGAGATTCTGACGTAATTCACGGGCCTCCTGTGCCTCGCGGACCCCTTGAGGTGCTGCCACATCCCCACCCTCATCATGACCATCTTCAGGTGCTAGCAGTTCTGCGTCGGGGGGCATGGCCACATTCCTACGTACGCACATGTTGTGTAGCATGACACATGCCATGACCATCTTTGCCACCTTCTCATGGCGGTACAGGAGTGCCCCGCCAGACCTGCTGAGGCAGCGGAAACGAGCCTTCAGTAGGCCGAATGCCTGTTCTATGACCACACGGGTACGTGAGTGGGCATGGTTGTAGTCCTCCTCATGCTGGTCCTGTGGGTTCCGGATTGGTGTGAGGAGCCATCTCTTCAGTGGATACCCGCAATCACCTGTATGTGGACAAGAAAGGATGTTTGTGGAATGTCATTGCTACGTACGCACCCTCCCCTTCCTGCCAGGTCATTCACGCATCACCTACCCCACATACTCATGCATTAAATGAGACTCACCGAGTAGCCAGGATCGGCGCCCTGCGTGTCGCTCCATGTAGCGTGGTATTCTAGAGTTCCGCAAGACCATAGAATCATGTGTTGATCCTGGAAATCGGGCAGAACAATGTGTAAAGATCCTGTTGGAGTCACACACCATTTGTACATTGATAGAATGATATTGTTTCCGGTTGCGGTACTGGGCCTCCATGGCATGTGGGACAACCAATTCCACATGGGTGCAGTCGATGGCACCAATGCAACCCGGTATGCCGCCAAGTGCATGGAATCCCACTTTTGTGTTTGTAAGCTCCTGCTCTGAGCGTGGTAAAGAGATGTAGTCGTCTGAGTGCTTCAGGAGGGCATCAAGCACTTGGAATAGTGTCCGTGAGAATAGTGGCTGTGAAATGCCATGCAACTGTCCGACTGTGTGCTGGTAGGTGCCTGTGGCCAGGAAGTGGAGTACAGACACCACCTTCAGTAGGGGTGGGATGGCGGTTGGGCTATCTATCATGCTGACAAGGTCAGCGTGTGTCATGTCGACAATGGCGGTTATGGTGTCCCGGTCCAAACGGTAGAGGGTGTGAATCTGCTCAGCTGTGAGGTTGAACGGATTAGCTCGGAGGCGTGGGATTGCGGGCTGCCTGCGTGGTGGTAGTGGCTGTGCTGGTGGGGCTTGCTGGCCATGCCTTGCCCTCCTCCTCCTCCTCCTGCGTCTCCTCTGTGCGGCCGGTTGTTGCAGTCGTTGGCGTTCGTCTTCTTCTTGAAGTTGGAGTACTTGCAGTGCAATCAGGTCCCCCAGGCCCAACATCGCTAGTCCTGCCGGTAGCATTCTGGAGTGGGTGTGGTTGTGGGAGGGGTTTGGGTATGCAATTTATGTGTTTTCAGGCTGTATAGCCTTCACCTGTGGTGATTCATTCCACCTGTGTCAGCTGCAATGCCTTTCGTGCGAGCACGTTCCGCACACGACGCTGCAATTCGACGCATGGCATCTTGCATTTGCATTCATGTTCTTAATCCCGTAGGCTGTGGAATATTGGTTTATATGTTAATTCTGCTATGGTCCCATTGTTGCACATACGATATTTGCATTCGCGAGCAGACTTGTGAAGGGTCAGTGGAATGTAGTGCTCGATCAACGGTGGACCCTCATGCAGCACTGTACCGAGGTTCACCGACGGCGGGGAGTCCCATCAGGGATTGAGGGCAGTTACCATTTTCACACACAGCCGCACTGCATAGATGTATTTGTGAATACAAGCGTTCACAGATGCCTTTTCAACGTGATGTTGCAAATTAGGAATTCGAAGGACAGCGCTTTCGGTTTTCGACTAGCGGCGTGGAGACGCCCACAGGTCTGACTGGAAATGTAACGTTCTATTGTTGAATGTCCTTGGGACAGGGCCCATGACGGGAATGCAATGATTGATATGATTTGAATGGGATGCGCTATAGCGTAGTGGACGATAAGGCAGGACGTTCCCAAATACATGTGACTTCACTACACAAGGAATCCGGGCAGGAGCACAGTGGATTTTGAAGGCTGCATTACGCACAGACTCAATGGACATTTCGAATGTTATGTGAGTGAATATTCAGGCGTTTTCATAACGGGATGAGGGAATGATGAATGGATGCATGGGAAGATGATTTAATTGGGAGTCGGCCATGTACATGGCTATTTGGAATATATCCCATTCCCCTGCGCTATGTGATGCAAGGCTGCCATAGTGGGACCATCGTCTGTCTGCCCTTGTTGAACCCTCCCTGTCTCGACGCGCCTTCAATCACTTGTGTCTATGTCTATGCACGTTGATGATCCCATCTGATGGATCCTGTTCTGACAGGCGCATGCACACAGACACTCGTTTGAAATAGTGTATTCACCTCGATTTGTGTCGTAATGATTCGCAAGTGATTTTTGGGTGCAATTGATCCTTATGAGTGGGCTAGCATGCATATGGTTGTAGGTTTGGTGTATTGAATGTAGTGAGTAATACATATGATTTTCGGATGCCCATACTATATTTTTTTTCATTTGGGTGACAGGTATCTCCTCCCCTTCTGCCGCTGCCATCTGTACGCCACTCCTGCAGATGGCTTCTACAGTCGACACCTGCAGCTTCGAGTTAATCAGTGGAGCACCATTACGATCTTATGGGACGATCGCCAATGGCCCACATGCCCTTACGCAGTACTAGTGGCTAGGTGCAGCATACCTAGCTTCCAGCTGGACTAGTGCCTACTTCATGGGACGGGCCTGCGGTCCTAGGCGCTTCCATGTTGCCTTTTTGGACGTGGATGTAGCCCCTGTGTGCCATGGAGGTACAGGGCGTCACACATGGGGTAGCTGGTCATTTATTGCGGATGCAGCCCACAGTAATGCTGATCATTTGTGAGTTTATGCTCAAATGGCTGTATGGGCTTGGTGATTTTGATGTGCATTAAATTTATATTCAGATATTAACCGTGTAGCGTTATTCTTTGCTAGTAATGTGGCATATTCCGATTTGTGGCGCGATGTATTGTGAGGTGTTCTGCATTGGGTTCCGGCTTCTGGGTACAGTTGTGTGGTACGTGCTTATGCTGATGGTTGGTTTGACTACTGCCATGTGTACAGGGCTGGTGCAGTCTCCCTCAGGTTACTGCTTTGACTGTTGGTTTACACTGGTGGCAAGCGATGGGGGACTGTTGTTGTTTTGTGTCATGGAATTTTCAGTTCATTTTGATGTACTTGCACCTTCAGATGCCTGTGCTGCATCAGTACGGCAATGGTGTGTTGCCAATTGGGGATGGCCACTCACAGGGCACTTGGGGCCCCTGCATGCATTTGTTCGTTGGCATGCATGGGTGACTTGTACATTTCACTGGTTGCATGGTGTGACTGCATTGCGCCTACGAGAAGTTGTGCAATGTGGCCAGGGAGTGGAGTACAGGCACTCAGTAGGGCCATTACGGTTGGTTCGCGATGCCGTAGTTCTCGCCATGGCGGAATGGTACTTTCCGCCATGCTTGATGGCGTTAGGTGAATGTCCGCTGGGGTCAGCATTCGCGTACCATTGCGCCATGGCGGATATTGCGGTTTTGCACGGCGCGCGTGCGCGTACTTGGTGCAGTTAGCGTTGGCGTTCATTACGGTGTCGCTAATCGCATCGTACTTTACGGTGACGGGTCATAATCGCAACGGGCGGTATTCGATGGCGGTATTACATTTCCGCCATCGTTTTTCGTATCCCGCCAGGGTCGTAATGAGGGCCTTGGCCTCTAATAAAATAAAACAATCCTTAAAAGAAATTAAGAGTATTTTACATACCATGCAAGAAGAATTAGGGAATTTGAAAAAGGACACTGTGGACCTCAACAGAAATGCACACATGGTGATTGCGGACAATGGGCCTCATTCCGAGTCTGGCGGTAACCATGGAGTAAATAGCTCCATGGTTGGCAACCATGGAGCTATTTACTCTATGGAAATCCGGCATGGTGAATGGAGTAATTACCAGTCCATTCCAAGGTTGAAGGGACCGGTAATTCCCCATTCACCATAGCCCATCCCCATTCCCATTTTCGCCCCCATAGGGCTCAATGGGAATGGGGATGTCGGTAATTACGGCACCGTAAATTACGGTGCCGTAATTTACTCCAAGGTCCCTTTACGGGTTGGTTTTTTAACACCTGCTAAAAGCAGGCGTTAAATGCCAACCCGCAAAGGGAACTTGGAATATGGAGGTAAGGGTTAACGGTCACCGTTACCATTAACGGTGACCGTTAACCCTTACCGCCATACTCGGAATGAGGCCCAATGTAACCAAACAAAGCAATTTCCCTTTGGAAAAGAATAAAAGAAAACAATACCAACAACCACTTTCCCTCCTAAATAAATATTTCCCTCTTTTTTGAAAAAATTGAAACTCAAAAACATAAAAATCAAAAGCATCCCGAAAAAATATCACCTTGTTTTTAACCCCTTGTTATATAAGTCAACCCTAATATTATTCCCTTCCGATTCCCACACTTCTTCTTCCTGCTTTCCTAAAATGGCCCTTTCAGTGCAAACCTTTCAGTTATGGTAGTAGACACTATAAAAACACTTACTGTTTAAATGGATGAATGAGTGTTATATCATTCATTTAATACAGTTTTTGTGAGGAAACATGCACATCTGGAATATTTTCCAGAACCATAGATATAATGAATGTCTTTGGACCCGGTACAATTTCTGCGAGCCTATTCCATAGTGTGACAATAAGTCTCGAAACGGCGGGCCAACACTGCCCCAGGTAATGCCGCGGAAGCATTACTGCAGGCGGTTTTGGCCCGCCGTCAAGGGGCTTATTGCCATTAGTATCCCGGCCCATTAGACTGGGGTACTAATAGCATTTTTTTCTGTTCCACGTTTCGGAACAGAAAAAATAAAAAAAATGGCCACCGGGATAGGGAAAACATAGTCCAATTTCCCTTTCCATGGCGGCCATCGGGAGCAGATGCGCAGGGAACAGAAGTTTTCCCAGTGCGTTGGCTCTGATAAATAGTAGAAAAAAGAAGGTAAGTGGGGTTCGGTGGGCGGGGAGGGAATATTTTGCTGGGGAGGGGGGTGGAGGAAAACAAAAAAACATACATGAGTCCCAAGTGGGTAACGAAGGCAACCTCCAGCACTGGGGAGGCTCAGAGCGGGGATTGCCCCGTTTCGAGCCTCCTCATTGGCTAAGGGGCTGCCATGCCCCCCGCCGGGAACAAACGCAGGCACATACTTGCGTACAAAGGATTCCTGGCCAGGTAATGCCCTGGCAAGGACCAATCAGAATGCTTGTTACATTCTGATTGACCCTCGCCGGGGACTAATGTGCCATAGTCATGGCTATAAATTAGTGAATTTAGCTGCGGCTACAAAATGCTATGGAATAGGCTCACAGAAATTGTACCAGAACCAGTAGACATTAATTGTAGCTGCAGGTATAGAAAATATTTCAGATGTGTCTCTTTTCTCAAATAAACTGTAGTAAATGAATGATATATCACTTATTCATCCTTTTAATTGATTGGTTGGTGAGCTGTAGCTGCAGTCATTCACCACACCTACAAGAAACACCTTAATTTTTATCATTACTTTTTGTCCTTGGTAGTAAGCAGTTATTCTGTAAACTGTAAGCACGTTTGAAAGAAAATTCCTAATTGTTCCCATCCTTTTTTGCCCTCCACTCTCCCTACACCACTTTCCCTTGTCCTGTTATGTTATGTTATGCAATGTCAACTGAATTTATTTAGCGCACGTACGCCCAAAGGCATCATGGCACTGGCTAAGTGAAAGTAGATTTTAATGATATGTCAGATTCTAGAATGTTGTCGTTTTCAGAAGTCGATGGAAGGTGAAATGGTTAGCAGTCTCCTGTAGAACAAAGGGGAGGTGTTTCCAAGCTTTAGCAGCTGCCACCAAGAAGACACCACCTCTCCCCCGAACCTGATAGTCTGAACCGAGGGACCGCTACCAGCAAAGCCAAGTGGGATCGCAGTGAGCGAGTAGGCACATAGTGCAAGAATTAAGCTTGCAAATATTCTGCCCCAGGCCATAGAAGGCCCGGTGTACAATGCACATGGACGTTAACGGCCATTGCAACGGGAAGCCAATCGAGTTGCCTTAGTAGTGGTGACGTATGAGCTTCGAAAGGGGGATGAAGAATAGATCTGGCGGCTGCATTCTGGAGTAGTTGTAGCTGCTTGATTAAACAGTGAGGCTGTGACAAGTAGACTGAGTTGCAATAATCCAATACACTCAAAACCAGAGCTGCGACCACCGGGGCATGACATGTTGTAGGAATGAAAGGAAGGACGTTCCGAAGAATCCAGCTTAAAATGGCCGGTCTTGCAGAACGCTGCCACCTGCTCGTCCATAGCAAGGGAAGCAGGCATTTTTACCCCCAGATTCCTGATGGACAATACAGGTATGGGGAGAGGTCCAAGAGCAGAAAGTCAGAAGTCTGCAGTCCAAAACAGGTGGGGAGATGTAGTCCCCATTACCAAAACCTCAGTCTTACTGCCATTGACCTTTAACCAATTAGCCCTCATCCATGCCCCCAAATCCTCAAGACACTTGCTAAACCAGTCGGCTGTCTCAGATTGGGTGAGGTCCAAACGGACCAAGATTTGGGTGTCGTCCCTGTAAGAGTAATAGCGGAACCCATGGAACTGAATAAAGAGCAGGAAAGTTCTAATATAAACATTAAACAAAATATGGGACAGCGGTGATGCCTGAGGATCCCCACAAAAGATTGAGACAGGACTAGAGCGAAAGGGGGGAAGGGAAACTGACTGGGATCAATCAGCCAGAAATGCTGTGAACCAGTCAAGGACTTGGCCAGACTAGTCAGCCGTAAAGAGACGGGAGATCAGGGTGGGATGATCAGCCATGTCGAAAGCGGCCGAAAGATCTAACAGCAGGATTGCTCCGACACCCCCCTGATCCACCAAGCGGGCCATGTTGTCCAGCACCAAATTCAGTACAGATTCAGTGCCTCTTCCAGGCCGAAACCCAGACTGAAACAAGTCAAACTAGTGACAAGACTCCTGGGAAAATAGACAAAAGAGGGGAGACCAGTGCTTCCAAGACCTTTATCAAAAACGGCAAACGTGAGATGCAAAAGCGAGATGGGATACTAATTAGCCAGCTCTTCAGGGTCTAAAGAAGTTTTCTTAAGCAGAGGGATCACCAGGGCATGTTTAAGTGAAGGCGGAATCACTCCACTTGTAAATGAAGCATTAACTGTAGTAGTAATATGGGTAATCAGATCACCAGACACTTCCTTTAGAAGAGCCAGAGGTATAGCATCCACAGGGGAAGCTGATTTCAGTTGCTGAATAGCTAACAGTACATCTGAGTTGGAGAAAAGGGGGAACGTTGACCACGACTTATTAGCATAAAGAGTCTCAACAGAAGCCACAACAGCAAATGGCGAGGGCACCCTGTCCTTTATATTATCCCGAATGGAAGATATTTTAGTCACAAAGAATGCTGAGAGGAAATCACACAAACCCTGAGAGAGTGGCACCAAGGCACCTCCTTTCTCAGAAGTAGATAGCGATTGAACAAGGTCAAATAGAGCCTTAGGTTTCTTAAGGGCTCCCTCTACCTTACGGCTGAAAAAGGCTTTTTTTGCATCAATAACTACTGTATGGTAAGCAGTGAGAGAGCTGTGAAAGACAGTTTTAGCTTCAGAAGAGTAGTTCACACGCCACTTTCTCTCAGCCTGTCTGCAGCGCAGTTTACTTTCTCTAGGTTCCTCCAAAAACCAGGGTTCCAGGGAGCGTCTCCTCCGAGTGAATAACTTCACAGGAGCCAGCGAGTCAGCCGCGGCTATAATTGAGACCTCCATTGCAGACAAGGAGCCGCCCCCAACTTGACCACAGAGGTAATCAGCTCAGGGTTGGACACCTCAATCCTACTCTGTTTGTAAACAGCAGGCTTCACCAGAGGGGGGCGGGGGGGGACTTTAAGGAGAATAGAGAAAGGCACAAAGAAGTGGTCAGACCACAAAACCGGACTGGGGGAGGCTATAGCAGTAAAGGACAAAGGGACAAAGACCAGGTCCAAGATGTTTCCACGTTTGTGAGTTGGCTCGTCGGCCCACTGGGGGATTCCTAATCCAGCATCAAGGCCATAAAACTGGCAACCTGCCCAACAGAGTTGACTGGAAGATTAAAATCGCCAATAATAAGCAAATCTGGATATTTTATTTGCAGCTCCAGCACCAATGCCGGAAATTCAGCATAGAACACGCTGTCAGCCCCAAGAGGACGATAAACCACCAGGACTGTAAGTGTAAAACTAGGAGAGACAAAAATGCAGGTCAAAAAGCATTCCATTTTAAGGAATGCCTAGGGACCGTGCAGACCACCTTATATTTAGTTTTATGGATCAAAGCTACCCCAACCCCAGATGGGGGGCTATTTGATCCACATGCATCAAATTGTAATTAGGGGGAAGGGCCTGCACAATGGCGGGGCCAGACGTCTCTCTCTGACTTGTGTTGTGTTTGTCTATTTTGCCTTTTAATTTATTTTCTTTTTATTAAGCATTTTTGATTGTATTGGCATCGTCCTTGTTTTTGTTTTTTTATTTTTTCTATTATTACATTTCCCTCCCTTGCCACACATTTTTTCACCATATCTGGAAACAGTAGCAGTAGTGATTTTAATGTGATCAGGGTGCCAAAGCCACCCCCCTAGACCAAAAAGTTGTCTGAGATGAAGATGTTATCAGATGGCGATATTTTCGTGTGAAAGAATAGCACACAAGAAAGGAGATTTAGGAAGTACAATGCACCTTCTGCAAAAAGCTGCTTCAATGTGGTCCTTTGAATGTTCCATCACAAAGCTTTGGAATGTCAGTCCTTGTCCAGCAACTCATCTGGGTACATTGGCCCAAAGTGGATGTGGAATATCGTCAGGCCCACAAACACCACAAGGTGAAGGCACATGGGCCTGACTATATACACTGTTGTCCTGCTGCAGTGCCATCTAATTCTACTGCATTGACATCTACAGCTGCTGGCATGAATAACATCACCTCCAGCACCCACTGCTGCAACTACTGACAATCCATCTGCTGTTATCGTACCAGCAGCCAATTTAAATATGTTTCAAATTCTCTGCACCATATGCGCAGAGGTATAGCCAGGATTGTCTAGCAAATGGGGCCTGATGCTAATGTAGTTGGGCCAACTGCACTGCCAAAAATATCTGTAAGTACCCACGCAGCGCTGCTGAGTGGGCATTTACAGATTTTGGGAGGGCCTTGCCCCTCAGGCCCTACCCTGCCTACACCTCTGCATATGCGACAAGTGGATTGTGGCTGTCCCGGGAGGATAGCTCAGCGGCAGCGTGCGCGTCTTGGAAGCAAGACGACATGAAGCAACAACAGGTTCGATCCCCGGGTCCGCGCTTAGAAACCTCTGGGTGTTTAAGCGCGTTATAAATACGTAACTAAGACAAAAAAAAAAAAAAAAAAAAAACGCAACTAAGAAAAACAAACAATTCCTGTAACAGCGCCTCGATGCCTGCGGGCTGTGTGAGCGCTTTATAAATGTAAATAAAAATAAAAAAAAAAAAATTGTCCCGGGAGGTGCCACTCTAGCGGCATGCGAAATGGCAATCGCACAACACCAAGTAAATTATCCTTGCTATGTTTTTTGTTGTAGTGGCAATTCCCCTCTTTTTTAGAATGTATTTTTTTTAAAACACACAAAAATACAAAATCCCAAAACAATGATCACTTTCTTTTAACCCCTTGTTATATGTGTCTCCATTAATGTTTTTCCCTCCCAGGTTCCACGCTCATGCTTCTCTCTCCCCCAAAACAGCCTTTTTCAAGGCCAACCTTTCAGTTATAAAAATAGACAATAAAAAATACAAACCATAAAAAAATGGATCAATAACCATTATATATTTTTTTATTATAGCCGCGGGTATGATAAGTATCATGCATTGTACCGGTGGGTATAATAAACTATAAAAAGGCATGGCTATTTCCTTTCAAATATGTCCAAAACTCTATTTTGATCCCCCTTCCTACATCCCAAAAAAGTGCGCCCTTTCTCCCCTTGATGCCCATTTCTCTCCCTGCCTGATCACAGTATATTTTTATGTGATTCACTTACAATTTGGCAATTCCCCGTGTTTACAGCCACGGCTATAACGTTTTGACAGTAGCAATGGTTATTCATGCTGTAGGTGTGGGTTTTCAAACTTTAAAGACCAGGAATCACTAGTCTAGAGGGGTGGAAAAGATAGAATGACACCAGGCTAGAGGTGAGGGGGGATCTACGGTATGTTAAATATTCAGTAAATAATATTTCTAAAATGACAAAGTTTGCCAATTAATGTGGCTACCCATTATTATAGCCGTGGATATAGCACCCTTAAAATACCTGTGGCTAATAAACACATACTGAATATCCACACATACACAATTCACCAATGACATTGTGCACTGCAGCTATGTGCCTGCACATGACCCATAGCTGCATGAACAAGAACAAGCAATCAAGTGGTGTGGTAAGTCAATGCGGCTATGCCTAGGCGTGATGCCGAATACCCACGTGCATGCCAACAACCAATGAAGCCAATATTTCAGTGTCTTGTTACAGTTTATGTCCGTGTTTATTGGGGAAAACAGTTAAGAAAATGCACCCCTGCCCTACCAGGACCTCGCCAAGTGACTCCCACATCTGTGCCAGCTCACCCACTCCCATGATGGCCTCCTCACGACCCCTGCTCTCTCCCATTCCCCCCACAACACTCATTGTTTCTGTGATGCATTTTCAGTTGAAATTATAAGTAGGCATGGTTATATCCCAGCTTATAGCCATTATGTTATGTTATGTGACTATTGTGTGAGCCTCGTGTTGCATACTTCGACCCCAGTAACCCTCCAACTCTAAAATGTCACATGGCGTCCTCTTGCCTACCCCACCTCTAGCCTGATGGCATTTCCGTGTTTTTAGACCTGCAAATGGCATTTTTCTATGTTTTACTTTTTTGATACCTTCGGCCATAACCTGAGATAGAACTGCAGCTATAGTGAGCATTGAGAACAAAAAAATGGCAGCTGTTTAATTTATAAAGACCCTAAACACCTAAAAGCTCAATGTATACAGGCAGCTATAGCTATTTATGTTGGAGAAAAAAAGTACTGGGCAGAATAACCACAAACCACAAAAGAATCACGAGTCAATGCTTTATGCCCATGTTTGTTCAAACATAGTCCAAATCTATCCAGCGGTTTTGGCTGTGCAGTCAAGCAAGAATTGACCTTTTTTGTCTATTGGAAAATGAATAGGTAGTTGGCCAAAAGTATTGTTTATTTTTTAATGAATCTTTCCCAACCTTTCCGATTGGGTTGGGGAGGCCTTGACAATCACTGCATACCTTCAGCTAAATCTTTTGCACGAGTCAAAAGGCATTAGCAGTTCATGTTTGGGATTTCCTATGGAGCTCCAACTCACTTTAACTCACCTTAACTCCGATTAGGTTGGACAATTTAGGGAATTGGTAGATGTTTGTTATAATTTACCTTTGAAAATGCAGATTCTGATTTTGGGAGGACCAGCAAAAAACCCATTCAAACAGGCATCATTCCGTCATCAAAACTTCTATATATTTGGCTTATTTGAAAGTCACATCCCAAGGGCAGACTGATCATACTTTTATGTACTGTTCTCCCCTCTTCATGGATCAATGGACAAATTATTCCTTATTCTCCAGTTTATTTCCCTCCCTAATCTTCATCACCCATATTCATATTCCATCATTCTATCCTTCTGTTCTATGGGCTTTCAATTACATTTGTCAGGGTATGGATTTCCAACAGCCTGTCAAGAAAGGTGGGAAGGATATTGTATTCTTTCTGAAGAAATACTAATTTTGTTTTTATACTCACATTTGTGAACCACCAATGTGACCTTGATAAAAACATATAGTTTTACATTCTGCACGTCGAGGTGAACATTGGTGATGTTTGATGATTGAATACTGATAATGTTTAAAGATTTTAAATGTATTCACAATTTTAAGGCAATTTCAAACATGATGAAGTGTAATTATTTTTCATTTAGTTTTATTTGTCACACACTTGTCCTATTCAATTTCCTGCCAAGAATCATTTAGGCTCAGGAAAACATACATGACTGACAGAAAATGTGCAATGGCATTCTGTTTAAACATGATAGTGGACAAAACATGTAGTTTGATAAGGGTCCTTTAGATTGTGAAATAAAGCAGGAGGCAGAAATGTACAACAATGTCAAATTTGATGCATGTCACTTCTCTTGCTCTTGCAAGGAAGGTCCATCTCATATTTATTTATTTTAAGGAACATTTTTATTATGAAATCCCTGACAATGCTGGCCAGCATAGTGTATCCCCCAGTGAGGTATTTCCACTAGTTTACCTGCTAGAACTCACCCTATCCAACATGTTAAGGGACATAGATTTGACTGACAAGGTAGATACAGTGAATCTTGGTAGTGAGTGATATGTTTCACCTCTCGAGCAGATCCATGCACAGGCTCTGAGAAAAATAAAACTGATACCCACCATGTCATATTTCCCAACCTCTGGTTCATGATAAAAGTGGTTGCTTAACAGCCACATGAGATCTGTACAATCCAGCAGAATTAGTCACATGTCAGATGTTCAAATATGCACTATTATAATGGGGTCATATAAGATTACATGAAAAAATGAGTCAGGAAGAAAGTTCCTCAGCCACTATACACAATACACCAACACTAAAGATGCCAAGAACATCTTCTTCTTCACCTTTGGGGCGTACCTTGCTTTTATTGTCTACAAAACCCAACACTAGTGATGCCAACAGACTGAAGATGGGGCACCTTTGAGAAAAAAGCCTACATGATATTGGATCCTCTATACAGATGACACTCAATGAATATATGTGGTAGAACTTCAGCAGGTCAGATGATGGATGTATATCCACTTGACACATCTCATGCAATAACATATGATAATCCACTACTGTACTGGTTCAGTAAATGGTCTGTCTGGCTACTTGATGTTTGAGAGTTGTCATAGAAATCCTAATCTGTCCCCTTGACTGGGTAAAGTCTGATCAATGTTTAGTGCTGCCTGAGCTATTGTATCAGACTGAAGAATTAAGGTTGTACCCCACAGTGAACAATTGATAATAATTCAATAGAAATTGCACCTCATTTTGGTGGAATATGGAAGACTTTTTGTCTGCTTGAAGTCCCACTCCAAAATTTAGAGGATATTTGTGCACTGTGGGTTGTGTCTGTGAAATCAAAAATTCTATTGATTGACTATTTTTGTATGTGATGTGTCACTGTCATAACATGATGAGATTCCATCAGCGGTTTTGCTCCTTCTGATCTTAAATCCTCCTCCTAGGTCTTGCTCCTGATATTTTAAAACCACAGTAATTTAGGGAAGAACAGCCCCTTAACAGGGACAAGAGACATCAACATGATAATTGTTATGGTTCTCACTTCATGAGCACTACCGACATGAGCATTTTTGGATTCTCTCTCAGTAACATGATGTAGATCCAGACATATTATTTTCCTGGTTGTCTCTCTGGTGATGGAGGGTGAGGAATCTTTATATATAAAGCTGAATGTATGTGTGTGTGTGTGTGTGTATGTTTTTCCAGCTATACAAATCCACATCGATGAGCCCACGTCTACCACATTTTGCATGGATTCCTCTTTTGTCTGGGGCAAGATCATAGTCTATGTTTGGATGAAAACATCTTATATGCAAAACATCACATGGAAAAGCTCCATCTGATGCAAAGCGAAAATCAATATGAAGAGATTCTGAAACACAACAACAAACAGCATCATGACTTGCCGACATGAGGACGAGCAACATCTACCATGGCACATGAGACACCAGAGCAAACTGAAGTAAGACTTGCTGACAAGAGGACAAAAACAACATCCTCCAGGTATATGAAACACAACTCAATCAGGACACGTGCAACACCAGATTCTCCAGCTGGTACTGGATAAAGTAGACACATTGACAGAGGGAACAAAGAACAGTATTTGCATGGAGATGTCAACAAGAATTTAGACAGAGGTGGTCTGGATGAGGGAGTTAGGTTTACAAGAATGTACAGGTAAAATATGAGTCCCTTTTCAAGAGTGTTGGATGGAGTTGAAGAACACAATTGAAAGCAAAAATATTTGTTGTGTGTTTGATGATATTGGGGAGTTCCACTGATGGGGCTGTGCAACGAATGGGAATGAACAAAAGTAAACAAATGCAAGGGGTGGCAAAGAGATATAGATATTGAAGAGGCTGATTCGGTATCCTGTCTTTTTACCACCCATAGCTCAAGACGGACTGTTTAACCATACATTTTTCCAAGCATGATGAATCCCAAGAGGTTATCACTGATTTAGATGATGGATCCCCTTTCCGTGAGGCCAGGTATGTGAAACTGCTTCTAGATATTCCGGCTGGGGGTTGTACTCAGTGGGAGGATCTCATGGGGAGGGAGAAACCCATTGAAAATAGTGACCTACATGGGAAAAGGCATTACCTTTTTACCCCAACACCTCCCTGTAAATCCATCCTTCCCCACATTACCCAAGACTCCCATGTGTTATTGCAATACATCCCAATTAACAACTATTGGGATGAGGAAGATAATGCAAGGAATTATGATCACTAACACGAGCCATGGCAGCATTCAAGCCTTTGCCGTGACACTATTCACCCGCCATCATTCAAAATCAGAGTGACAGCTTGAGAATGGCATCTTTGTTCTTGGTGCAGCAAGGACTACGAGAGACTGCAAGAATGAGGAGACTGGCTAGAGAGGGAAGAACCATGTGCCCCATGGAGAACCATGTTTGAAGGAGGTTGGCCAGTTGGGAAGCAGACCAAACCACAGGCAATCGCCCTACTGCTGAATGGAGTTGTTAGAGTGCAGAGTGATGGATGCCAAGTGGAGGAGAGAGCACAGCGATGTCCAGCGAGGACACCGGAAAGCCCAGGAAGCTGCTGAAAGCCCTGGGAGACAATCTAGCAACCAGAGAATCACAGCCCAGACCGTGCATCTAACAGGGCGGCAGGTCTCAAGGTTTAGGACACAAAAGGGCCAAGAGGCAAGGAACAAGATACATGGGACATTGAAGTGGCAGAACAATCGCAGGAAGAGGTTCTGGGGCCCATTTTGGAAAGTTAAACAATGAATTACAGGAAATACAAATTTTGCCCATTCAAACATCAACATCCACAGACCTTGGCAGAAGAGTAAATCAAAGATTTAGGCTACAGAGAAAGAGAGCTGTGAGAACATACAAGTGAAAGGGGTCTGGGACCCATACTGGGGAATTTTGCCTGAATGAATGATAAGAGGGAACTTAAACTGTATGGATGCAAGAAAGTATCAAGGACCTTGGAAGGATAGTTAACGATGTCTGTGGTAGGAAAAAGAAGAGAATTGGAAGAGTAATCAAGTGAAGGGGAAATGGGACCCACAATTGATACAAATCATATATACAAAGCTTGCATATTCAAGGGACATCTAAAGACCTTGGCAGGAGAGTAAACCAAGGCTGTGGGTGAATGAGAAGAGCCAGGACCCTCATTGGCAGGAGAGTAAACCCAGAAAAAGGTGCTATGGATAGGGACACAGATCCCCTCCATACAAGGTGGATTATTAGAGGCACAGAGGCAATGGAAAGACCAAGAGGAAAGGGACTCAACCGCTTGTGTCTTTGTGGAACTTTTACTTGATTTCATATGCTGGAAAGACTTTAGGGTAAGTCAGATAACACCTTGAGTCTTGTTGAATTTGTGTTTGATCTTCTACACCTTTTGGAACTTTTGTGTTTGGCTGACAAGATCAGGCGGGGGGTCAGCAATCAAGAGTCAGTCTCCCTTTGCGTATTATACTTAGGGTGGTTTGTAAGGGACATTGTAGTTTTTGGACACAGGATGGAAAACTTTACATTGGACTGTCTGACACAGACAGTTTGATTAACTAGTTTTGTTGAGGCACACACATCCCTCACATTTCTTTATAATAAAAGTGTTAAGCAATCCACATGCCACCTTTGTGTCCGTCTCTTACTCCTAGATCCTCACAAAAGATTGTGACACAAAATGCAGGGAATAGCTATGGATGGTTGGAGGTATAGTTGGGGTGCAAGGGCTTTTTTTCTGTATTTTGCTTTAAAACAATGGCCCTCATTATGAGGTTGGTGGTAAAACCCACCCGTAGGCAGTAGGCTACTGCCGACCCCGTAACACCATGTCCAACGCCTGGTATCGCGGTGCTACCGCGATATCATGTGCAGTGGCAGAACAGTAAATCCCCATTGGGAATGGGGACACTGTAGCAATGGCACTGTTGGTAATAGAACTGTTGTTTTTTTTTTGTTGCGCAAAAAGTGTGCTGGTACCTTGCTACCGTGACCTGTATTTCCGGGCCGCCAAACTTGTAAAAACACATATAAATGGTTGACTCATCAAAGGAACTCAGATGAGAGTGAAGAAAGATTGGAACAGACAGTATGATGGGGCAAGTTCATGTAAAAATATTGAATGCTTGTCAATCTTTTCCCCCACTTAATGTATTGGTGGATGTTCACGTGATGACCATTTTTATGTGCATTCCAAGAAAATCAATGGCAGTGCCTTCAAGCTCCGCACCTTGCAGGTAAGATGTGCCAGGATTCGATAATAAGTAATCACACAAGCTGCTTCTCTATGCAGGTATAGAACAACATTCCTTCACAGCGATGTGGCAGTCAATTGAGGAAACATAGGCTGAGTGCTGACCCAGTGATACTGGCTGTGCATTGGGCCTCTTTGTCATCCCACCAAACTCTACTCAATTGTTCATAATGAGAATGCATTTCCAGACATGCTGGCAAATGCCGCCTTCACACCATAGAAGGAGATAACCATGGAAGTTGGGGTGCCATGTAATCATGCATCCAATACTTCAGAGTATGCCACTGTCAAATGTGTTTATGCATCGCAGTGTCCACTGTGTAATTCCCACTCTTCTTCATCCTGTGCACTTCTTTATTGCAAACCTGCACATGACTGCACATTATTCCTGTACTATCCTCACAGGTGGGGGAATGTACCAACAAACACCTAGGAAGTTCTTGTACTAGAAAGAGCCAGGGTCATACACATTAGTATTTCTTCTTTGCTTGCTCATCTTGCATCCTCCACAGAGCGGAGGTCACCAGCGTTAGCTCACTCAGTCTCCTTCTCAACCTTTTCTATGGCTGCAAAACCTCGTCCCTCTCCTCTTGCTCCCCAACATCCTCCCATGACTTTTCATTCATCTCTTTACGTTCCCCTAATCTGGACCCTCAATTTCAGCCTGGTTTTCCACTTCCACTTCCGCTGCCCTTCAACCCTGGTATGCCTATTCCACCTAATGGTGTTGCTCCATCTCATCCTCATTGTTTTCCTCTCCTTGCTGAAGCTGACCATATTACACGTCTAGAATATAAGATGCTCACATTTAGATCTACTTGCTCCTTAATAATTGAGGTGTTTTTGGGCACTAACCATTTTCAGTGGTGTAAGGAAAATGATTTTTTGTTGCAAAAAAAAGAACGTGACTTGAAGAGGAGCAAAAAACCTATTAACCGGAAATACTTTTTGCAATGGGGCTCTTAAAGGTGAACGCATTTCACAATTTTTTTTAAAAAACAAGCACAAGACAAAATAAAATACCACATGACCCTCATCTACCCTCCCACTGACATACACTGTCTGCTTGGTGTTGATCCTCCAGCTACCCCTCAATCTCTGTATTATCTTGTTCCCACTACATTGCTCCATGCCTGTCTTCGCCCCCCAGAGGTTGCTGATCCATTTTAGTCCACTCCTGCTCCTTCTCTTGCTGAACCTGCTCCTCATCTGTGAAATGAGATGCTCCCAAAAAATCCACTTGATCCACAATAATTGTGGCATGTCAGAGTAAGGGAAATAATTTCACAAGGATTTGTGTTAATAGTACAGAACAATTCACAACAGGTTTATAATGCTTTATTTTGGGGTGATGTAAGGAAAAGGGATTTTTGGGAGGTAAGGAATAGCGATTTAGTGGAGACAAAAACCAAACAGTCAGAAAATGTTTCATTAAAGGTTCTCAAAGTGTGGAAGTCTTTTAATAACTTCAAAAAATAATGAAAATACAACAAAACATGAAGCTGTCAAGTAATGGTATGTGAACACTGTCAACAAAATAATGTACTAATTGTCTACAGAAGAAACTCTCCAGTTTTCTTTGTGGGTCCTCCCTGTTCCTCCCCTCGATCGAATAGCCAGACACAACACTCAGAGAACCAGGAAGGACTTGTGGCCCTAATCAGGTCAGCAAACCTCCCCAGAGAATGTAGGCCTATGGTTTGTCCACTGGGGCTCTGTTGACCATTCCATGGTTAAAATTGGTCTACCAATGCATGTTGTACACACTGGTGTTTCTCAGTAGGGATATTAGGCTCCTTGTTCTTGGGGGAACTATGAGTATTGCTATGGATATTCAACTTATCCAGACTGGTTTATATTCATATGTTCCTTAAACGATTATACAAAGCATCCTTTAGCAGTATTTGTCCCCTTCCCTTTTATAAGATGTGCATTTTGCAAAAAGAGTACAATGGGAAATTTGCATTTGTTTATTATAGGTTTGAATTATGTGCTTTGCTCAGTAACAGACTTGTAACATTCTGATCATGATTAAAATATATATTAGAATGAACTTTCAAAATATAACTTTAACATGTTTTTAAAAGAAACAAATTGCATTGAACAATTAAAAGATGTCCTTCAAAATAGTTTAGTTTGCAAAGAATACACACCATTTTCAACTTTGTGTTATTCATTCTTGGAAAGGATCACACTCAGATTACAAACAAAAAGCTGTTCCTTCTGTGAGTTATAAGGAAAGGTTTATCTTTACATACTGTCATCTGATTGGCTGCTATTGCTAGAAAACCCTCACATGTGTTGCGGTTTTCACTAACAAGTCTGGGTACATGTATGTTAGGTGGTTAAAACAGTTATTATTAAGAACAAATCAATTAAACTTTTGAACCAAAGGTTCAAGTCCACAGGCTAGAAGGAGCTAAGTAGTTGAACTTCATGTAGTCTTGGGCAGCTCTCAGAAAGGCAGAATCTTTGTGTGGAGACAGGCTTTGTAAATGTTAATAAAATAGTACACATAAACAATAATAACATATATATAATATCTCAGTGAAAAAACGTTGTTAAAGGGACGTTATGGTTAAGTTGCACAAGTAAAAACCTATGAAATTCAATGGAAATATGTTGTTGCAGGGACATTATGGTTACAGGTAAAACTGAAAACCCCCAGAATATATGGTAAACTAAGCAACCATAACTCACACCACCACCATGCACTGCTAAAACTAACACCCAGGACATCAAATATGACATCACAAATGCCATTGATGACCTCACTGATGACATCACATATCTGGGCCACTTGGTTTTGTTAACTGACATATGTAGGACAGGTGGTTCTGTTCACTGCCAGTCAGAATGTTAACATTCAAAAGGTGCTATATATCTAGATGTTAACATTGTCATATGTTTGTAAACTACTTCCCTTAGGGTTTGGTCACAGGTCATGGTGCACAAACATGGGGCAATAAGCAGGCCTCAAACACAGAATTCACTTGTATACATGAAGATAAAGTTGAATGTTTTTAACATTTTCTGATGATGCAGTTTCTTTCATCCTTACTCTAGTTTCCCAGTATGAGCCTTTGATTTGTATGCATTGTGGGTCTGCATATGAATTGTTTATACTAACACAAGTCTGTAGTAAGTCTTCAATTGTTAGCTAGTTATTACATGTTTAACATTACACAAAACTCTGATAAAATAGGATTCATTATTGTACTATCCAAAATTACAAGATTATAAAAATAGTACTTCAATGGTGCATTCTGCAGCCATTCTCTATGTGTATGTATGATTAGGTTCCTGTATTACCAAAAACAATGCAATACAATGTTGGTGAGATGAGTCTATTCTTTAAGAGATTAAGTAATTCATATTAGGTCTCCCGATTATCCCTGAAATCTTGTTACCAACATAATTAACACAACCCGATGTCATCAATGGCATGTGTGATGTCATCTTTGATGTCCTGGGTGTTAGTCTTAGAAGTGCACGGTGGTGGCCTGAGTTATGTTTGCTTAGCTTACCATGACTGGCAAATTTCTGCGGCTTTTTGGTTTTAACTGTAACCATAATGTCCCTGTAACAGCGTATTTCCATTGAATTTCATAGGTTTTTACTAGGGCCGCTTAAACATCACGTCCCTTTAAGAACGTTTTTTCACTGAATTTCACATGTTTTTACCAGGATGCCCTTAGTTTGTAAAGATGTACTGGACAACATACTGAACCTGCAGGCACCATGTTAATGTGCAGTCACAAACTATGCCTCTGGTTGCAGACTGTGGGTGGCATCCAACCTGCTCAGAAAGGCAGGGGCTCTCTTACGTAGTGGTACCATTTTGCAAACACAAGGAACATATACAAACAGCACTATGTACATGAATTGCAAGGGAAAGAGTAGAGTAGGTCTGCAAACTGTGTACTTATGAAACAAACAACACAAATGCATAGGGAGTACACCATAATGGAATACACCAACAAGAGAGGAGACGTCTGCCTTCAACACTCTTACAGCACTGCTTCTTTACATGGTAAGAAAGAACAAATGGGCAGAGTAAGGACTGGAAAGTACTAAGACCGGAATGTCACTACAACATAGAAAGCACACTGAAGTTTGTCTGATAATTGCACAAGTGGTCAGTATGCAATAGTTGAGAAGCATAGCATTTCTTTTTTTATGCAGCAATGGCAAGCACCTTAGAGTGGCTGCAAGAAAACTTTCCTCATGACGCAATGACTTACGATAGTAACCCCATTGGTACGCACTGCAATCTGAAACGTAAAATATGTAATATCTATTGCTTCATGTACACCTAACAGATTTTTATTTCTTCAAGAGAACATATTGGAAAGGAAAGCAAGGCAGCACAAGCAGCACCCCTTGCACAACAACAAACGGGTACAGGAAAGGAAAGAAACTCTGTAAATAGCAAACTGGACAGCCTGGAAGCCAAAATGGAGGAATTGGTGAACAATTTTGGCAGCCCAAAAGATGACGTACAAGGACATATTATGGTCAAAATAAAATACCACTGCCCGAACTTCACGTGTACCCCTTCCCCATTTCACAACCCGCCATCCCCTCAAAATCTGTATGATTAGAGATGTAATGTTGATACCTCAATCCCTTTCTCCCCTCATGACCAACGTGTGCAAATCCTCAATTCCCCACAATATGTATCCACTTCTGCTACCCCCTCCCTTTCCTAATGGTACATATGAATGTGTGGAAGTAAATGTTGATATGTAAATTGTTGCTGAGTGTATATGTGGCTTTTCCTTTGGTTTTAAAATACTGTTATGACTCAGCGGCACACAGTACTGGTGGGAATGACTGCAATTAAGCAAAAATGAGGTGTCCTATTGACACTGCACCTGCTCGGCCTATCTGCAATCACAATGGATGCATCCGTACCACGCCACTACGAACCCCATGTCCGCACCTTGTGAACCACCTATAACTATTTTTGGGAGTGGACGTTTGTCTGTTCGACAAACATACTTGCGTATCTCTTCCTCTATCTCCGGGTAACACTGCCCCTGTCCAGCATACACAAAGAAACTTGTGACAAACTTTAAGTAGTTTGAGGTGCCCACCCATGTCCTACAAGTAGCTGTACACATAAACATCCCACCTACTATACCCTACAAACACCCAGCGTGTCCCAAAACGGTTGGCGCACTCATGTCACACTATTAATCAGTGCAGAGATCTCAACGGTGTGCATAGGACACCTATACACATGCACACAAAATATTCCGCCCAAAACGAGTCCTACAGACAGCAGTCCCAATCAAAAACATGTCGAGGACACAATCCTGACCCTCGATCATTGGAAAAGTGCAATGTTCTGCGATTTACATACAGAGTGTTATTGCGAAATGACACGCTTACAAACTCCCCAAAATGTGCCCTTGTACATGTATGTTTTTGGTTCAACGATGTAGGCCTCTTTGCCGGTTGCAAGGCCTTCACAGCAGCCCTACAAAAGGTCACACCCCAGTACTACTCCACATTCTGTTTCTAGCTTTTCAGAACAGAGTAGCGGACCACATAGCTTTGATCTGTAACTGAGTTTGGAACAATTTCTGCTATGCTACATTACCTTTGAAAGTAATGGTAACCATGTCAGCCCAGCTCACAATGCACAGTAATGGAGAGAAGTATTAACACCCCTTACTGTGAACCACACCCTCAGCACCGATAATCCCCACTATCCCATTCCCATGGGCAGCATGCTGACAACGTTAGTATGTGGCATGTGCGCTTCCTCGAGTACCGTGAGGGCCACACCCCATTAAAGCAGTAACAGCCCTTCTGCTCTTTCCACTATCTTCTTTCCAGCACCCCCTCATTTGATACTGTCCAATAGTCACACATGCATCCACCAATCATAGTAAAGAGCTCTCCATGTAACACTATCAGTTCTGAACAACATTCCTCTGTGTAGATACCACACCTAGAAATGTTTCTGCGCAATCTCTTAGCCTCCACATTCCCATTTCCATGCCTGTCATCCTCAAAAGCCCCAGATGTGGCTTTCGTGCTGTGTGCGAGCATGGGAGAAATAATTGCAACCAGGGTAGTGGATTTCATCTTCAGTGGTGGCTCTGAAAAGAGACTTTTTTTTAAGATGCTTCTAGAGAAACACCTTTTTAGTTTTTATAGTTTTCTTCTCCTCACTTTCTTACAGTAAACTTTTCAACTTCTCCTGTAAATAGGCAAACAAAAGAGCATTATCAATGCTGGATAAAGAAATGGCCTTCGCATGGAAACACACAGCATTTCGAGAATGAATGCTGTCATTGTTGCAGAAGAACATCCCACGAGCAGACAAAAAAATCACACATGCTTCTGTTGATGAGACCTCTTCTAGCCTCTGGATGGGAACATACATTAGGATAGTCCAATACTCTTCTTGGTAACATGGCAGAGAAAACCACCCGGACAGTGGGAAAAAGCCTCTTCATTGCCTTCATCAACCCCTTTAGTTGATGGAACAAACGTGAACAAGGCATGTAACCCAAATTCATGCTCCCTAATGCATGATGACAATGTGTACGGTAGCAAAACGGGCCACTTGTCTGCAAAGGTCAGCATAACGCCAATACTGCGGACATGGAAAGCACACCACAATGCGTCCACTCCTTCAACACCAAACTCGCCATCAATGTGTCTTTCCTGGGCATACTTGTGCATATCTACCACAAAGGCATCACCCAAAATCAATAAAATGCATTTCTCGATGTCAACCCTCATCACTATGCAGAGTAATGAAAAATACTATTCCCGCCCTTTCCTGTGAACTACACCCTCAGTACCTGATTGGATAACCCCCATAGCCCCATTTTCATTGGCCCGCATGGTGAGAAGTGCAGACTGTGGCACATGCGCTTCCCCAAGTACCGTGAGGGCCACACCCCAGTAAAGCAGGAGCAGTCCTTCTTCACTTTCCACTATTTTTTGTCCAGTACTACCTCATTGGGTACTGTTAAATAGTCACACACGCATCCACCATTCACAGGCAAGATGTCAGCATCTAACACTGTCAGTTCTGCACAACACTTCATATGTACCGTTACACATTCAGACTGCAAGTGTAGTGTGAATCGAAGTTACCTCCATTACAAAGTTCAGTAACACTATCCAAGACATCAGCATCCAGATTCATCCACATCGCCAGGAGTGGGGGAATACATTTCAACCAGGGTAGTGGAGTTTGTCTTTAATGACAGCTCTGAAAAGAGCCTATTTTTCTTTTTTTTACGTGCTTGCACAGAATCTAGCTTGTTTTTTCTCTTTATCTCAGTTTCTGTTTCCTTTTCTACTTTACATTTTTACAGGATTCTCGTCAACGCTTCTTGCATAGTGTAAACAACACGGCATTGCCAATGGCTGTCAAAGAAATGCCATTTGCATGGAACTGGTGCAAATTGTGCTCATTAGTGATGTCATAGTCGGTGGAGAACATCCCAGCACTGCATGTGAACTGACACATGCTTCTGTTTATAAGACACCTTCCAACATCTGGCTGGGGACAAATTACACAGGTATGATCCCATGCTCCTCTTGGCGGTATGCTTGAGAAAACCACCTTAGCAGTGGGACAATTCTGCATCACTGTTTTCATCAACTACTTTAGGTGATGTAGCAAAGGTCCACATGATATGTACCCCAAATGTTGACCTCCAAAATGAACTACAACCACATCAACAGTACCGAAAGATGCCACACATCTTTAAAGGCCAACCATACTGCCGAAACTGCTCTCAAAGACAGTGGCCCAGAAAACCTCCACTCCTTCCAACTCAAAATTAACAGCAATGCCTCTTTGTATGCCATTCCTGTGCAGATCTTGCAAGAAGGTATCACCCGCGATCATTACTCTGCATCTCTCCATCTCAGCCAACCTCACTACAAAGTTTTGGGAAATAATAGTACTGCCCCTTCCTGTGAAGGACACCCTTGACACCTGATTGGATAATCCCCACAGTTCCATTTCCATACCCACCATGCTGAGAAAGGCAGAATGTGGCATGTACGCTTTCCCAGCTACAGCATGGTGCACACCCCAGTAAACCATGGACAGGCTTTCTTCCCTTTCCACATTTGTTTTTGCAGCTCTCCATTGTTAGGTACTATCAAATTGTCACACAGGCATGTATCATTCACATCCAAGACCTCTGCATCGAACACTATTATTTCTGTACAGCACTCCATATGTACCGTTCCACACTCACAGTACACATCTTGTGTGCTTTCACACCACCTCCAGTTAAAGGTTTTCCAAAAGTATCCATGCTTTCAGCATCCAGATTCACCTAGAGCGGCAGCCACCACCACTAAGTACAGGTAGCATTATTTTGTTTTCCTCCCAGCACTCCAATAACTGCAAAGAACCTATACTTCAAAGTGTAGTACAGTCATCAGTAATCTGTGCAATGCACACTACACAAGCACTTAAAATATCCAGTTCATCGCGTCCACTTCTGTATACATAATATATCAACACAGCACTCAGTGGATACACTGCGGGCGTGCTCATGTCATAAGCTCCAGCCATGGACTACAAAATGTAGAATGTTCTAACAATCAACACACCCATGGAACCAACAATGTGTGCAATGCTCACAAAACAAACACAGAATGTAACAATGCCAAACCTACTTGCAAGCAGGCCAAATTGTTGTTGGTGCAACAACTCCAGCCATTCATCCAAGATGCTAGGACCTCACCACACACAACACACCATAGTACACCCTATGCTTAATTGCTTATGTCATCTGCAATGCACTCCCCAGCAGAAACACCAAAGAAATATTGAGGCTTAGTACCACAAATGAAATACATGTATCACTGGCTGAAAAGATACAAGTATCTTTTATTACTGAACAGTTTACAAAGCAAAACAAATAGCTATCTGGCTCCCAACACCTCGCAGTGTGTACCGGCAGACACAGTGAGGAGTGAGAGTGCTGGACATCTAAACACAGACATATTTATACCATTTTAGCAATATTGTCCAGCCTCTCTCCAAGTTAATAATTTGTGGGCTAGAGTTTGTGCTTAGTTCACATAACAGATGTTACAATATTATACAAAGGTTTAAACAAGTTTGCATGTCCATGAAAATACAATGATGCTGTAGGTTCTCGGATCCACGGTAAGCCTTATTCCAAGAATCACTAAAGTGCAGTTCAGCTAAAGAATACGATCAAAGTTTACTCTTCATTGTTCTGGTGTTCATACAAGGATGAGGCTTGTGAGCGCAGACAACACTTGAATGACAGTTCCTATGAAGCGCAAGGTTTCTTTGCATTGGTTAAATAGTCGGCTCTCGGTCAACCTAAACATTAATGAATCTCAAAAGTTATTTGGATTGACTGCAAGTCGAAAACACATTTCACCATTTTAGAACATGGAACATGAGTTGAAATCAAAATGGCGGATGAGTCTTACAATGGCGGCAAAGTTAACCCAAAATCGGAACTTTGCAAACACTGTTTTCGGCGTAACGCGAATGGGCTTAGGCCGATATTCATAATAAGGAGGCACTATATGAATATGTTTTAACAAACCCTCCTTTTTGCCTAAGCCAAGAGGTTTATTCAACTATTCGCTTCGCTCAAAACCCTATGTCTCAATGACAATACATCCTGAATCACATTCTTCAGATATATCAATCGCCATTAGATCCTTGACAGTGATATCCTTCACTACAAAAACTTTAGTCATTTTCTCAGGCGCATGTATCTTTTGTCCCAATGTAGCTACAGTTTGCGCTCAACATCCCCCTAACATTGAACATATGGCAGAAAGACATTATATGCAACAACAACAGAACAATAGAATACCAAGGATTACCACTAAAACTGAAAAGAGCCTCCATCCCCAAGACCGTAAAAAGTCCCAGAACCAAGTACTAAGATTCCAATTCACCTCAGGAACATGTACTTCTGTACTTAGGAATTTTGCAGATTTTGTATTGCCTTGAATATGGTAGGGGAGGAGTCAGGCACAAATATCCTGTACTATATGTGTATGTATATAATTTTTGCAAATTATGTTGTTTTCCCATACTGTGTTGTAACCTAAGTGATGCGCCCGGATGCCTTTGGGCCTGGTGTGCTTTATCAGTAAATAAAATACAAATACAAAAACACAAGCAGATCCCACCAATTTACATACTCCACCACGCTAAGCTAGGATGACGTCTAACACCATCCTGTTCTGGAGAGCCACTAATCTAATTGCTTTTTGTTCCAACGTCATATTGTATAGTATATTGGTGGTTCTGTTGATGGTTCTCTCTAAAACTCTTTCCAGTCTCCTAATATTCTTGTAGTTCATGATCTGTCCCCAAAATGGCACAAAGGATTTCGCTACATCACCCATGACCTGTGAAGGAGTATCACCGTTCTCGTCCCGCCTTGGACGAGCTCTAGAGACCTCAGAGGTGTTGGCTACAAATACCCCTGGTAGCAAGATATCCAAATAACAAGTACAATCTCTAGGTAGCCAAGGATAAGCTTCATTGCCAGAAACAAAATAAACGGGATTGCCTACATACAAATGTCTGTCCTCACTAGATTTGCAATATTGGTACAACCCTCAAAAGAACCCATTCACTGAGAACCATTCCTTCGTATGCAGAAGGAAACTGAGTTGGGGCTATGATTGATAGTGTAAGAAGGAGGCATGGCATCCCGTTTGCCTACGGGATCCATCTTGAAAGAAATCAACAATTGGAAAGGTCTGGAAAGTCTATCGGAAGGCCTAATAGAAGCAACATTTTGTTTGATCCTATTTGAGAAAAGGGAACATCCCAGAGGCGTCAAGACTCATCTTTCAAATTCATACAAATTAGTCCCATCGAAGTTCCCTGAGATGCTTTCATTCCAACAACCAAAGAATGGTGCGCTTAGAGAGGCGTAGCGTGCAGTAGTCAAAGGAAGAGGATGAATGTACCAGCCCAACCCTTTTTCCCTGTGCTGTGGCAAATGCATACATATCCAGCAATTCATTATGTTCATAATCGCATTGGTTGCATTCCTAATTAAAAGAAGAGTATTATTGCGGTAACTCTGTCTGTGTTGGAAATCTCCTGAAGGTAGAGTCTGCATATGTGAGGACATAGGGCATCATTACGAGCATGGAGGTAATGAAAAAAGGAAGGCGGAATGGTATTACCGGCATCGTTAACGGGTCTGGGCCATTACAAGCCGACAACCTGCCAATACCACCACCGCCCGTACCGTGCCCCTTCTTACAGGCATGTACGCATACACGCGCCCCTTCGCGGCGGAAATACCAGGATGCCGCTAATAGGAGGACATCAAAAGTTACGCAGGCATGCACTTACCGGCATCTCTAAGGCGGTAATTAGGGCCTGCACGACGGCGGCCATGCAGGCATCGCGGACCACCCGTAAATAGCAACCTGCAGTGTAGGCAACTGCCACAGGTGCACACAATCACCACAGGTGAAGTCAATTGAGCCTGCCCCAGTACAAAAGGAGTACACCCACACACCACACCCCTTCGTACACCAAAATGATACCACTAGCTGTTACAATCATGGGGTTGGAGGACATGCCTGTACTGCTACAACTACAGCAACAACAGCAACAAAAACAACTACAGCTACAACAACAGGCAGCACAGAGGAGACACAGGAGGAGAAGGAGGGTGAGACCGTCCCAGCAAGTTCCACCAGTGCAGCCAGTGGTACCACGTAGCCAGCCACCAATCCCTCGCATCAGACCCAGTCCATTCAATCTAACCCCTGAGCAGATCCACACACTGTACCAGTTGGACCGGGACACCATCATCACCATAGTGGACATGATACACGACGACATCGTCAGCCTCATAGAAATACACACTGCCATCCCCCTGCTACTAAAGGTGGTGTCTGTGCTCCACTTCCTGGCCACAGGCACCTACCAACACACAGTGGACCAGCTGCATGGTATATCACAACCACTCTTTTCACGCATGCTGACCCAAGTGCTGGATACCCTCCTGAAGCTCGCGAGGACCCAAATATCCCTACCACAGACTGCCCAGGAGCTTGCAGACACTAAAGTAGGCTTTCATACACTGGCAGGCATGCCCAATTGCATTAGTGCCCTTGACTGCAACCATGTCGAATTGGTTGTCCCTCATACCATAGAGGTGGTGTACCACAATGGCAAGCAATACCACTCCATCAAGGTGCAGATGGTGTGCGACTCCTGCGAGATCATCACACATTGTTGCGCCTGATATCCCGGATCTACACATGATGCCATGGTTCTGCGTAACTCCACAATACCCCGTTACATGGAACAACATGCTGGACGACGTGCCTGGCTGCTCGGTAAGTTTCCTGACTGGGCTATGGCAGTGCATCGGGGTGGTGAGGTGGGGGGATGCTGTTGTCCTGAACATCCCAACCTGAACATGACATATCAATTGCATACATAACACCAATGGCGTACATCTATGACAACATGCAAGATGCACAAGCAGGCCACCATGGGTATGTCAAGCAATGAATGACTGAACATGATTACAACTGTGCCAATGCCGCTACTGTGATTAGTTACAGAGTATCGTATACTCAATTATGGGTGGCAAGACATCGTTCCGCATCAACAGTACATCCGCATCAGCATGTAAGAGAACACCCTGCATCATCTGTACAACACAATCCACACTAGCAGACCATAGTGCAGTACAAAACACATCATATGGACCTGTGTACCTGCATACAGGTACATGTGCATGTCAACACCATATAGCTGCAGCCATGGCTGTGAATACTAAAGGTGTCAGCTCAGATTGACTCACACCTACCTCTTTGTGCTCCCCTGCAGGTGATGGAGGCTATCCCTTGAAGCCTTGGCTACTTACCCCTGTGCAGAACCCGCATAACAGGCACAAAGAGGAGTACAATCGGATACATACCCGTACCTGTGTCATGATTGAGCAGACCTTTGGCCTGTTAAAGGCACGGTGTAACTGCCTAAGCAGGTTTGGTGGAGCACTCCTTCATGGCCCTAGAAGGTGGCAAGATTACCATGGTCTGTGTAATGCTGCACAACATATGCATCCGGAGAAATGTACCACTGCAACCTGACAATGACATGCATGCACCGGGTGAGGATGATGAGGATGATGATGGAGGAGAAGCAGCACCGCTGCCAGTACGTGATGCACAAAATGGCCATGCTGTACGCCAATCACTGATTGACGATTACTTCTGAACGACAGGGATGTTGATGCTTATGTGTCACTGCAATACTGAGCACTGGGACCGTGTGGACATGAACACAGGGTGTGTGGGGAGTTGGGCACTGTGCGCTGTCATGAATTGAATAGACACACACTAAATGAACAATGTCCAGGCATTAAATGATTTGAACACAACAGGTGTATTAAGAATATTTACAAAAAAGTGCTTCCCACCTCCACCACTCAAACACCCTCCCTCTTCCCCCAAAACACCCTAACACCCCTTCCCCCCAATAAACACCCCATACCCCCCAAACACCCCATACCCCAATGCACACCCATACCCATCAATGAACACCCCCTTAATCCCCTCTACACCACCAGCACCACCTCCCACTCACCCATTGTCATCCCACACTATTTGTTTTTTTTTGTGTCCGGGGGCAGCATTTCGGTCTGCCTAGAACTGTGCCTCATTATCCGCAGAGGATTGGAGGAAGCAGAACTTGCAGGCGTGGACGATGGAGTGGATGCAGATGGGATTTGCACCGCCGGTGAAGGTTGTTAGCACTGCATGTGTTGGAGCATGCTGGTTAGGACCTGTGTGATGGCCCCCAAACTGTCACAGATCATGACTGCACTAGTATTTATGGCTGCAATGGTCCCAGCATTGCCCATCGTATCTCTCAGTGTGTTTGCTCGCTGTCAGCCACATATTGGCGCACCAGCTCGATCATCGAGTCCTGCCATGCCTCCATGTCAGTGGGGGCTGTGGAGGTAGAGGGTGCTGCGGCTGGGTGGGCCATTGCAGGGCTGGCCTCTGGGGGGGTTGTGAGATCTGAACTGTGCAGTTGAACTGCAGAATCCAGCATGGGGCTGGACAGTGTGCCCTGAGTGATGTGTTGGGGGGTTGACGGGGGGCTTGGAGTGTGGGGTCATTCCACATGGATTGTTCCATCAAGGTCCGCGTACACCTCTGCTTCCAAATCCACATCACTGAGTGAGGCTGTGGCTGCTGCCTCACCCACTGAACTTGTGGCAGCGGACTGGATGCCATTAGCGTCCCCTTCTGCTTTTGTTGGCAGCTCTGTAGTCGCAGTCTCGTCCACTGCTATGGTTTCCTCATGTGCCTGCCTGGCCTGTGCACGTGCCCAGGGTTGCACTTTGGGCGGTGGTGCTGTCCCCGAGGTGGAACGGCGAGTGCCCGGTGATCTGGCCCTGGATGTAGATGGCCTTGGGGCAGGGTCCTGACTTTCACCTTCTGCATCAGAGCCTGTGGGGGAAGAAGAGATGCAGGGCATCAGTGATGGTGTTACATGCAAGATGCATGAGTTGGTGCATTGCAATCTTATAGGTTTGTCACACAGGGTAGTTTCAAGGGGGAAGGCATATTGGCATGAGCCGTGGCATCTCCATTCGACACTGATTCGTACCAGGTGGCATGCCATTGTATTGAGGTTTTTGTGATGTATGACATGCAAATTGTCCCTGTGTGTTGAGTGTCTGTTGGTAATGGGATTGGCACACAGCATGCATTTCATTGTGGCAGGGTTTGGGCCTCCATCTGGACATGGATCTGTATATGTGTGTATGATGGGCCATGCATTGCCTTGGCTTGGCTCACTTTCACATCAGTTGTACTACGTCATGGTATGGCCTACTGGGGTTTGCAGGGTCATTCACCTCCATCTCCCGATGTTGCGGCACCCATCTCCATTTCACTGAAGCCCTCTATTGATTCCATTTGGATGGTCATCCTGCAGGTTTCTTCCCTGCGCATCAGTTTCACTGGTGAGTGGGCACCCCCGCCGGTGGCAATGGCCTCACTGTGATTGCTGGACAGGATGTTCCGGACCCTGAGACGGAGGTCGTCGTATCTTTTTTTTACAGTCTTTGACTGTGCTGGGGGTGGTGCCGACCGCTGTCAACTTGCATGCAAACTCCTCCCAGATTTCCTTCTTCCTCAGCTGGACCTTCCTTTTGAGTTTATTAACAAAAACCTCTTCTGCATTGGTTGCAAGAGTGTAATCCAGCATGGTTAGCTCCTCATCAGAGAAGCACTTCTTGCGCAGGCGGGGGTGGTTTTGCAGGTAGCCTTCAACATGCTGGGTGATATGGCTCTGCTCTCTCCTCTGTATCACTGCCGGATTGAGAGGATGGCAATGGATTGTGTTTTTAATGATGGCCTCCAGTGCATTTCCTGTTCCGACATGATAACTTTACTTCTGGGTCCGGTATGTTATTACTGTGTTGATCCTTGGCAGAGGTGGTATCGGCGGGTCCCATGATGCCGCCATCGGGGGGTTGGAGGTCCTTTAGCGGCATGGCGGTACAGCCTTTACCAGCATGGGGGTTCGCGCTAGCTCACGCACTCGTAATCAGCTGCTATTAGCAGCGTCAAGGGAGCACGGACCCATTACTTCCTCCTTGCCGGTAATGACTCTGTTTTTAGCGGGATTCTCATAATGAGGCCCATAGTGGGAACTCTCTCGGTAGGTAACAAAGTCTCAAGTGGACGCACCCCCTCAATATACCAAAACCCATGCGCAAGTACAACTGTTAGAACGGTAAACATTATTACAAAAAACAGTAAGTCCTCAAGGACCATGATTTTTGAAGCTCAATGGCCTTCATTCCGAGTTTGGAGGTAAGTAACGTCCCTTACCGGCATGGTGCAATTAGCGTGTCCGTGCTGGCACCAGTCCGCTAATAGTGGACTATTATGACTTTGCGGGCATGAGCTTTACGCCATGCCGGTAAGGTATCTAGCGCCATGCCGCAAAAGGCTCCCAAAAAGCCCTTACCGGCATCAAGCACATTGCAGATAACACTACCGACATAGACCAATGCGTCATTAGCGGTGACTGTGAAAAGCAGTGACCGTAATTAGCCGTCACCGCTATTTACGGTCACCGTTAATAAGTGTAACCGGAAATAGCGTCATTGCACAGGAACTGGAAGGAGCACGGCGGCCATCTTTAAAAACACAATCCATTGCGATCCTCAGCACAAAGGACCCCTGGGACAGTGCTGATCGTCAGAAAACTTCCTTCTGCAAGACCAGAATGCCTAAGGCCCTGAAGAAGGGAGCTGCCCACCTGAGAAAGGAACAATTTAATGAGGACGAGCTCCCGATGCTCGTGGATGCATTGCACGAGCATGCAGGCACAGTCTTCTCCAGCAACATGAGGAGAGAGACAGTGCTACGGAAAAAAGAGTTCTGGGCACTTGTTGCCCAGAAGGTTAGTGCTGCGGGCAACACACCACGCACAGTGAAAGACTACCATAAGCAATGGGACGACGTGCGCCTAAGGGTGCGCAACATACTATCCGTCATTCGCAGCCAGGCCATGGGAACAGGAGGAGGTCCTAGTTCTCCTATAAAGCTCACCCCATGGGAGGAAACATGCGCAGGCATGATTGGGACAGAATCCATTGAAGGTGTAGGCGAGATGGAGTGTGGCGGCACAACATCGGGCGATGGAGGTGAGTGTCCTAAGTAAAGACTGCTATGCCAAATCTGATGAAAGTCAACCCCAAAGTCAGTCCGAAGAGTCACGCCATGGTCGCTTACACACACACACTCCCCGTAAAGTTGGCTGAAGTATCACAGACACATGCTAAAGCCTGGTGCAAGGCAATATCGTACATGACACATTGCACACAAAGTAGGAAATTCCTCGAGGCACACAGCGTGCATGACCAAAATAGTATGCATGTCAGACAGCACTGTTCCTGGCCAACATGAGTTAAGCGGACATATGCCTGCACTTACCACCCATGTATGAAATGTTGTGCCCTTCCAAACACAAATGCCTATTACCTCCAATTGTGAGGATGAGCAATTTTCCGAAATCATGTATGATGCCTATAAAAACATCAATCATGCAGTCCCTCTCTTCCACCCCCACAAGGAGTGACCATGACAGCGATGGGCAGGATGCTATCCCTGCACAGGCTACACCCCGGAAGAGGTCCCAGGAGGACACCAACCAACCGTCAACCTCCAGGGGACAAGCCAGGGGGTGTCGTGTCCTAGCATCCAAGCCACCGCAGGAACACATTGCACCTGTGCCACCAAGGCCCATGGAGGGCACAGCACCACCACCACCTCCCTCCACCCACTGGTCAGCCTGGAGACACATGTGAGACACCCCATTCGGAGGAGTCTAGTTTGGCTGGGGAGTTGGCTGCCACGGCACCCCTGACAGTGGATGACACCCAGGAGGACATCTGGGGCACCATGGAGGACAATATAATGGATGTGGTCCATACTCCAACCCAACTTGCATCCCCCCAAGTATCATTGATCGATACCGGGAACGATACCACCCCAGAGCAGTCCAGCCATGACCACACCAAGGGACATCTCAGTCCAGTTTTTAGTGTTGGGGAGGCTGCGCAGGCTGGGCATGACAGCCAGGTTCCCAGCACACCCACAGGTGCACCCGCAGGGCCGCAGCAGCTGATCTGCTCACTGCACTCGTTCGTGAGTTTGTACAGGACAACCGTCAGGCCAGAGAGGAGTGGCGTACAGAGTTAGCTGCACTAGGCCCATCCATTACGGACAGCACTGCCTCCATGGTGAGGTCCTTCTCGAACAACAACAGCCACCTCTGCGAGGAGGTCTCGGCCCTCTGGCGGACACTTTGGCACATCGCGGATGCCATAGAGGCAGGGCATCTCATCACACAACCTCAGCAGAGGACCACACCGTCGTCCAGCAGTTCCACACAAATGGGCCCACTCTGCAGGTCGGCCCGTGCACAGCACCGACTAGAATTGCCGCCCCCTGGGTCAGGGAGTGCCGAGTAATAGTTATGGCAGCCTCATGTAGGGTTTGGGGACTCAATGGCACTTGTGTGGGGGAGTTGTGGGGGGAGGCGGAGGGGGAGTGAGGGTGTGTGGGGGAGTTGTGAGGGGAGCGGGAGGGTGGTGAGGGTGTGTGGGGGAATTGTGGGGGAAGGGGGAAGGAGTAGGGTGGTGGAGGGTTTTGTCACTTACCTTTATTTTGTTACATTTAATACACCGGTTGTGTGAAAAAGGAGACCTGAGTGGACATTCATCATTGCGCATGTGTCGTTTAATCATTTGCAGTGCATAGTGTACATGTAACCCCACACCCAGTGCCCTCTGTCCAAGCATCATGTCACCCTCTGCTGACATGTGTGTCAGAAATATTGTTCAATCACTGACTGGTGCACAGCACGTCCCTCCTGTGCATCGGCACCATGATGATGTCCTGCCACATCTTCTTCTTCCCCTTCATCATCATCAGGTGGTAGCAGTTCATTGTCAGGGGGCAGAGGCACATTCTAGCGGATGCACATATTGTGCAGCATTACAGATGCCATGATGATCTTGGACACCATCTCATGCCTGTAGAGGAGTGCCCCACCCGACCGGGTGAGGCAGCAAAATCGTGCCTTCAACAGGCCAAAGGTCTGCTCGATGACCACAAGGGTACGGGTATGGGAACAATTGTAGTCCTCCTCGTGCCTGTTCTGTGGGTTTCGGACAGGGGTGAGGAGCCACGGCTTTAAGGGATAGCCACTATCACCTGAATAAGAGGGAAATAAAGATAAATGTTAGGCGAATCATGATGGACAGCTATATTAGTCACACATGCATGCAGGTTATCGTTGACCACATGCACATGTCCCTGGATGCATTGACGCCATTTTCAGTCCCTCAATGTGTCCCTTGCCATGGACTAATGGAGTGGGATGCATCTTCTATATGATACATGGTGTGCACTGAAATCTTGTTGCACATGCATTGTGTATGCAAACAGCTTGGTTAGTGTCAAATTAGTGAGGTGTTGTGTCCTATGAGATTTTCTTAGAGGGACTGTTGCCAGTAGTCTGTGCAATATTGGACAATCAGCATTGATCATTCCCATGGTGACATGCAGCACTCCTGTGAGTGTGCCGGCCCTGTGCCAGACAGTGGATTCCCTAGTAGGTTCAGTTTGATGCACTCCCAGGGATACTTGTCCTGTGTGGTGATATGCTCGAGACATCAACATGGTGTATATGCACTGCATGGTGCAGGATGGCGTTACGGAGGGTGAGGGTCGCTGATGAGTGGTGCACGTGTTGTGGGATCTGGGGTGATCTCCTGTTTTAGTGTTTAGTATTTATTTTATTCATAGAGAACACCAGGCCCAGGGGCAACCTTTAGTCTGTTAGTCATGTAGTAATAGGTGTCGACCTTACTTCATTCATATGGGATTTGGGTGTCATGTACGGTTTGTGATGGTTTGGGACACAGTGTTCAGTGATGTGCACATTGTGCATTCACTTCAACATTGGCAGCATGGTGGTGTGTGCATCTCTCCCCCAAATTCAAAGCCATGCCAGTCCTGCTACTTACCAAGCAGCCAGGCACGTCGTCCAGCATGTTGCTCCATGAAACGTGGTAGTGTGGAGTTCAGCAGGACCAAAGAGTCATGAGTTGATCCTGGATATCGGGCAAAACAATGTGTGATGATCTTGCTGGCGTTGCATACCATCTGCACATTGATGGAGTGGTATTGCTTGCGGTTGAGGTACACCACCTCCATGACATGCAGGACCACCAACTCCACGTGGGTGCAGTCGAGGGCACCTACAAAATTTGGCATGCCTGCCAGTGCATGGAAGGCAACTTTTGTATCAAATATCTCCTGGGGAGTCCGTGGTAGGGATATGTAGTCCCTTGTGTGCTTGAGGAGGGCATCCAACACTTGGTTCAGAATCCGGGAAAGTAAGGGTTGTGATATGACATGCATGTGCCCCACTGTGTGTTGGTAGGGGCCTGTGGCAAGGAAGTGGAGCACAGACACTACCTTCAGTAGAGGGGGGATGGTGGTGCGTATTTCAATGAGGCTCACCATGTCGTCGTGTATCAGGTCCACTATGGTGGTGATGGTGTCCTGGTCCAGACGGTACAGGGTGTGGATCTACTCAGGGGTTAGGTTGAAAGGACTGGCTCTGATGCGAGGGATTCGGGGCTGCCGGCGTGGTAACGGTGGCTGCACTGGTGGGGCATGCTGGGCCTGTCTCACCCTCCTTCTCCTCCTGCGTCTCCACTGTGGTGGCGGCTGTTTTTGTTGTTGAGGTTGTGGCATTGCAAGCAAGTCCTCTAGCTCTAGTAATGCTACTACAATTGGAATCATCTTGGTGTGGGAGGGGGTGTGGTGTGTGTGTGTGCTCCTTTTGTACTGGGCCTGACTCCATTGCCTCCACCTTTGCTGATTGTGTGCACCTCTGGCAGTTGGGAACACTGCTCAGGGCATTTTACGGTAGGTCGGCGATGCCGGTAATATTAGCTGGCTTCCCCATCACAATCTCATACGTGGAGAGTCCAGTTCTAGTCTGTGGGGTGGTCCACATGGACAATAAAACTACCGTTAAGGTATCTGGCCATTTCAAGTTACTGCTCACATAGATTGTTGCTAGCTTGTTCTTTAGGATACCATTATGGCATTCTACAAGTCCAGCACGCTAAGCGTGTCTAGCCAAATGGACCCGTTTATCTATCTGCAATCCCGTGCATACTTGTAGGATAACAGCAGCGATAAAATGTGGACCATTGTCCGACCAGATGACTCTCGGAAAACCAAACCTAGGAAAATATTCCTTAAGCATGGTTTTCGCAGTTGTCATTGCTGTGGCATCTTTAACAGGGAAGGCTTCAACCCACTTGCTAAAGGCAAAAATGACTACCAGAACGTACTTATAATTGTAGCGGTGCTCCATTTCGATGAAGTAGAAATGTATTACCTCTAAAGGCACAGAGGGGGGACAAAAACTACCTCTCGGTGTCACTGTACCCTTCCCCACATTATGCTGTAAGTATACCATACAGTTTTGGACCAAACACTCAGCAGTTTTTGAAATATTTACATTTACCCAAACAGGTCCTAGTAATTTACAGATTTTCCAAGCACATATATGAGTAGGACCATGAGCCATTGTAACCATGGTGGTGACATAAGCATCGGGTAGCATACATCTTTTCCTTATGTTGTCCACCCAACAACTTTCCTCATCCAAACTTGCAAAACCCTTAGCCCAGTGTTTGAGTTTTTTTGGAGTGGCATCAATTTGGATAATTTTAATCAAATTGATTTCTTCATCTATTATACAGGTATACGTAGCTTCTTTTGTTATATACATTTTTGAACATAAATCAGTAGCAGTCTGTTTAGCTATCCTGTCAGCAAATGTGTTTCCTCTCCCTCCATCGTCTGTTACTTTCTTATGTGCGGTGCACTTCATGATTGCTAGTTGAGTAGGAAGCACAAGTGCTGAGAGTAGTTGAACTATGAAGGTACCATGTTGGATTTTAGTTCCGTGTGAGGTCCAGAAACCTCATTCTGCCCATAATCTACCGAAGTTGTGAACCACCCCAAAGGCATGCTGGCTATCTCTAAATAAATTTACTCTAAGCCCTTCGGAAAGTTCACAAGCTCGAGCCAATGCGATAATCTGTGCGGCCTGCGCTGAGTTATGTGAGATTCTCTTGGTTTCCACAAGAATGCTTAATGTAGTGATGGCATAAGCAGCAGTGAATGTACCATCCAGAAGTTTGAAGTAGGAGCTATCACAAAACAGCTCCCCTTGTGGATCTTTCAATGGTGTATCACTTTAGTCAGTCCTGCCTTTGGTTTCTTGCTCTGTGGTATAGAGGCAGTCATGTGACATTTTGTCATTGCAAGCATTGTCTTGCCAAAGAGGCAACAATTCAGCCAGATTCAATACACAACACATCTTAATTTGGATATTCGATGCAAATAGGATCAGTTTGTATCTTGTTAATTGTGCGTAAGTAAGGTGCTGTGTTTGCGTTCTGTTTAATATAACGTCTGCGGAGTGGCGTACCATTACTGTTAAAGAGTGACCTAAAACCATACCCTCACATTGTTTTACAGATTCAGCAGCAGCAGCGACAGCTCACAAACATCTCGGAAAAGTGCATGCAACAGGATCAAGTGTGGAGGAAAAATAACCGTTCAGTCTATTCTTCCCCCCATGTTCCTGTGTTAACACAGCCCAAGCACATCCATCACATTCATGCACATATAACACAAAGGCCTTATCATACTTTAGTGTGCCCAAAACTGGTGCTGAACACAGTGCAGCCTTGAGCAGATCAAAAGCTTTCTGGTGTTCCAAGTTCCACAGTAATGGCAAAGAAATGCCCTTCTTTGTCAATGCCAACACTGGTTTTATCTCTAGTGAAACATTAGGGATCGACTCTACAGTAAGAAGCTATTCTATCAAGGCTCTGACCTCTTTCTGAGTATTTGGGACAGACATGCTAGGGATGCTTTTTATCCATTCAGGTGTGTATCTTCTTCCCTCGTTTGACAGGAGATAGCCTAGATAGGCAATGTCTTGCCGACAATACTGAAACTTTTTCAGTGAAGCTTTATACCCAGTCTCTGCTAGATGAATAAGCAACAACACAGTACCCTCTTTGCAAGCAATTCCTGAGTCTGCAGCTAAGAGAAGATCGTCAACGTATTGCAACAATGTACAAGTGGGAGGCAACTCAAGTGTATTGAGCTGCTCTTTCAAAGCCCAACCTTGTGGCACACAAGTGAATGTAAACGAGCATCCCCCTAAGGTGAACGCATACAATATCTACTATCCACGTGTACGGGAATACTAAAGAAGGCATTCTTAAAATCCACCACACTGAAATGAGTAGCAGAAGCTGGGATAGTTGTTAACATCAGGCACACTTGTGGAGCAACAATCTTATTGATAGCACACAAATCAATAATAAAACGGAAAGGAATTTAATTATCCCCTTTCTTATACACCGGTAAAATCGGGCTATTGCAAAACTACATGCAATTTCCTCGATTACTCCACGATGGACGCAATCAGAAACTATGCTCTTCAGCGCTTGCTCACCATCAACTGAAATCTTATATTGTGGAATACATGGCAACTTAGCTCCTGGCATCAAAACAATTTTAACAGGTTCAATATGCAAAATGCCGACATCATTGTCGTCAACTGCCCTTAAACACGCCAGAACTTCACTAAATTCAGGCGGTAAAGGTCTAGTCAAAAGCTGTGAGGCAAAAGATTGCTGGGGTGAAATCGTCAAACTTACTCCATCCGAAGAACAATGAATTACTGCATTTAATTCTTTCAACAGATCCAAACCCAACAAATTCTCACCACAATTCATCGTTAGAAGAAATGGACAGTGATTCGTGAACGACCCCACTGAAATCGGTACTGGCTGAGAAACCAGACTAACCACTGGCGTGCCAGAAAACCCTACAGAAATGTTATTCTGCCCTGACAGTGGAATATCTGGAACCTGTGAATGATAAATGGAACACTTCTGCGGTCCTGTATCTGTGAAAAATAGATGCTTCCTATTCTCCACCTTCATCTCAACGTAGGGCCCTTTCTGATCAACGGGAATAATACCAGTTCCAGACCCTGCTTCGGGCCGTCCTAATGAAACAATATATCATCAAAGACAAGATCCTCAAAAAGATAGGCAGTTCAAGGATTATCAAACATATTTCTGCTATCTACACTAGGTTGCTGACTATCTTGCGAGAATGACTGTAAATTTTAAGCGAACTGGCTTCTACCAGGACCCCTTACCCCAGGGCGACCTATGGATCATCTACCAATGATCCCATATGTGTTATTCGATCTCTGCTGAAGCATCGAGCATTGGGCTCACCAAAGACCCTCTTGTCTGCAATAAGCACATTGGTTCATGTGTACAGGACCCAACTGTGTATTACTTTGTGGAACAAAATGGTCTCAAAACTGTGTACTCCCACCTCTAGTCCCTCTAACTATCTGTTGCAATAATACTTTAGTTTTCAAGTCTCCATTTTCTTTTCAATCCTCTCTTTTTCATTATTGACTCTATTTTCCTAATACTGTGCCATATGCAATACTTCAGACTGTGATTTAGATTGCCAAGCACTTTCGGAAGTCATTAATTGTGATTGGATATCAGGCAACAATCCACGCACAAATGTATCCACAAACAACCTTTTCCCTGACTCAGTGCTTAAATCCTGTCCACTAAAATCTGTAAATACTTGTTTGAACCGATTAAAGAATTTGGTAGCACCTTCAGATTTCCCTTGGGCACAAGCAGTGAGTTTGTCCCAAACAATCCTTTTCTCAGGAAACAGTGTCTTTAATTGTGTTACTATTCTGTCTGGAAATGTCAGTATCCCCTGATGTGGTCTCTCACCAACTTTCTTTTCTCAGTTTAACCGCACCAAGTTAACCCACGGGCCACCCAGTCTTGCTTGATCATCTACAGTCCTAATCTGTTTCCATAAGTCAGCAGGTAGGATCACAGGGAACAACAAGTCTATATCACCTAAGGTGAAAACTGACAAATGCAAGACAGATTCTATTTCTTTATAAAACCATTTTGGATGTTTCCTAATGTCTGGAATCAACTGCCTAATAGTGTTCACTTCCTGTCTGGAAAACGGGACATGAACAAATTGAGATACATAGTGAGCTTCAATAGTAGTGGCTGCTGCACCTGTTGCAGCATTCACTGGAATCTCAACTTTAGGAAAAAATGTCAGAAGAACCTCTCTCATAGGCAACTGAGTAGTAGGCAACTCCGAATGTTTGTTAAGCAATAAAGCCAGATCGAGTGCTAAAGTGGTGGAAGCCATATATGGCGCAAAGGCTCTCTTATAAATAATCATCAGTTCTGCGGGACAACACATCTTTTTCTTCATACACTCATCCTAGAGGTATTCTACCATTACCTGTAAGACTTTCTTCTGTATTTCTGGAGTATACTGACTAAACGTATCATATACTTCCATGGGAGATATCGACACATCCGAAATACATCTAAGCGCATCCCTTGTGCAAATTTGTGTCTATTCACTCATTGATTTGCAAGGAAAAAGGAACCGTTTCTGCACATACAGCGTGTCCAATCTATCACCATCTACTTCATCATTCTGTAACCGTTCTATCTCCCTTCTTAACTCAAAAACCCTCTCTGAATGCTCATTTACTTTCTCCGCAGTATCCCTTGAATAAGCCAAGATATTCAAATCCCTTAAACCTTGTGGGATATCCGTGTCATCAAATTATTTCACATTACAGCCAAGTGTATTCCCATCCCTTCAATAAAAACATTCTGTTCGGGAATACTTTGTAGATCAATAAGTGTTGCTAAAACAGCTGATTTTTCACCTTTCTCTTTACATTTCTTAGCCCATGCATATAATTCTCCCTTCTTATCTTTAGACACCGTACTACGAGTCACTATTTTTGATTCAGCACTCACCCCTTCATCTGCTACAAGTGGAGCAGAACCACTTGGGAAAGAGAAAGCAGACAAATCCTGTACAACAGGTAGTGGAGACACTATCCCTGGCAACAAAGATGGAATCACAGGAACAGTAATAGTCGGTAATGGTGGTGGTACAGAAGGATAAGCATAAATAGGAAGTGGAGCAACAGTTGGCAGTGGAGGAACAACGGGAAGAACATGGACAGCTACAGTAGGAGGTGCAACAATGGGAAGGGGTAAACCAGCAGGAAGAGGTACATAAGGAGGTGGTGCAGTGGCACCAGTCCTACATTCATTAAAACACTTATCAATGAGTTCATCTGAGACATGAAAATCTTTAGACGGATATATTTTCTGTACACCAAGTTGGAAAGCCCTATCTATGTTTCTAACAGACTCTAACTGTTTCTGTTGCTCATACAATAATACCTTTTCTGAATTAGACATATGACAACGTGCATGCTTCTCTTTACTCTTAAGTTGCTGCATAGCTTCTTTTTTCCAATTCTGAATTACATCAAATGCTGGATGTCTAGTTTTTTTCTTTAACAATATGGACTCTAAATACTCTATACGTGTAATCTCAAAACTACCATTGACTGGCCACTGAAATTCAGAAGCCTGTCTAGTTTGTCTGTGCCAAATATCGTTGAATACTATACTACCAGTGCCCTACTTACAGTACATAGTACATGCCGGTGACCCCTCCTGTGGTGCCGATCGGCCAAATTCTAAAGATTGTCTGTCTCTGCAAAAACAAAAACTGAAGCAGGCAGACAATTTCCCAGGCATGTCAGATCACTGGTGTTACCTGGTGTCGTTTGTGCTCATGAGGACAAAACTGAAACCAAATATCAGGATACTTAGGTATTAGGGTACGACTCACCTGATTACAAAGGACTGAGGAGGTCTAATGGGATTGCAAAGGACAAAGGACCCTCGTAGTTGGTGATTTCGGCTGAACTGCCCACCTCGATATATGGACCCTCGTCAAGATGCCTTATGGGACCACGTGCTCACCGTTCAGGGATCGGATCATGCAGTACTGTTGGGGTGTTGCGTCTCATAGAAATGGGCCCCCTTTTTCTCACCATCCGATCCCGGTCCGATGGCCACGTCTTCTCTTCAACAAGGTAGCATCAATCTTGAGGGTCCCTGTTCGGATGCCATCTGAAAGACCAAAGAAATATCGAGGCTTATTACCACAAATGAAATACACCAATCACAGGCTTAACAGATGCAAGTATATTTTATTACTGTACAGTTTACAAAGCAAAACAGATAGCTATCTGGTTCCCAAGACCTCACAGTGTTTACCAGCAGACACAGTGAGGAGTGAGAGTGCTGGACATCTAAAGACAGACATATTTATACCATTTTAGCAATATTGTCCATCCTCTCTCCAAGTTAATAATTCGCGTGCTAGAGTTTGTGCCTAGTTTACATGGCAGATTTTATAATATTATACAAAGTATTAAACCAGTTTACATGTCCATGAAAATACAATGATGCTGTAGGTTCTCGGATCGACAGTAAGCCTTATTCCAACAGTCACTATAATTCAGTTCAGCTAAAGCATACGATTGAAGTTTACTCTCCATTGTTCTGGTGTTTATAGGAGGATGGGACTTGTGATCACAGAAAAAACTAGAATGACAGTTCGTATGAAGCGCAAGGTTTCTTTGCATATGTTAAATAGTCGGCTCTCGGTCAACCTAAACATTCACAAAACTCAAAGGTCGTTTGACTTGACCATTTTAGAACATGGAACATGAGTTGAAATCAAAATGGCGGATGAGTCTTAAAATGGCAGCAAAGTTAACCCAAAATCGGAACTTTGCAATTGCGTTTTTCTGCATTACGCGAATGGGCTTATGTCAACATCATAATAAAGAGGCACTATATGATTGAGCCTACCAACTTTCACCCTGGCCACATGTTTGCATGCGTGGCTGCATGTCACTGTGTTGGGTGTGGTGAACAGTATGTGGGTGGCTGTGTACATTGTTGATATTTGAAATGTATGTTTCTGAGGACTTCCTTTCATGGTGCAATATCTTAAAACGCTTCCTACAGCAAGGGTCTTATAAGGGGCACACCAGCAAACACAAATGCTCACATGTGGCTCCCTAATGTGCAGCACATGCAATGACCTACACCATATGGTAATGTACGCATAGCTCCTCACTTCTGGTGTTGTACCAAGTCTAAAATGTCCTCCACAACCATTCTTTAAAGGTTACCGCCATCAGAGAGATGCAGAGTTAAACCTGCATGGCTGCATTATGTTGTGGGGGCTATTGTCAAGATCATGCACCCAAGAGTGTAGGCCTTGCCCAGACTCACCACAGCATAATAGAGCCAAGATTGCAAACATTTGGCCACATACCACAATCCACAAATGTAACATAGGCAGCAACACTTCTACCCAACTCCCGCATCATAATACAGCAATGCATGCACACATGTAACAGTTAGCAGAATCCACAAACATTCCACAGTGTCCGGCACCCCTACCCACTTCCATGTACATAGCATTGTATTACTGCCAACCCAACCAGAAAATCTTCACAACAGTGGCTCGACTCCCAGCACTCTAATATGTGCACAAAACCAATACTTCATGGTGCAGTACAGTAGTCTGCACTCCGCGCAATGGACAGTACCAAAGCCGATAAAATATGCAGTTCATCCCTATCCACTTCTAGGCACACAGTACTTCAACACTGCACCCAGTGGACACACTGCAGGACTGTTCACTCCATCTGGTCCAGCCATGGACTACACGCTGTTGGATGTGCTAACAATCTGCACACCCTTGGAACCAAGAGTGTATTCAATAATGACAAACCATACACACAAGACAACAATGTGAAACCTACTTATGACCAGGGCACATAGTTGTTTAATGCATTGCCTCCATCCATGCATCGAAGGGCCTACGCCCTTACCACACGCAACACACCATAGTGCACTGCATGTTAAAATGTTCATGTCATGTGCAATGCACTCCCCTTCTGTCATTGATCTGACATCAGTCACAGAGTAAAGAGGTCACTGCACCTGCTATTGTGCTGTAACGCAGGCTACCTGCATTCACCACACAAGGTAGTCACCTGTGGAGGTACCCTCAAATTGGTGCAATACACATGGATACTGCGGGCACTCCACTGGCTTCTTCCACCTAATTAAATATATCAGATTAACCACTTGTTACTCCCCCACCCTTTTGATCCCTTCTTCCCACCACCACATGGTATAAAGTATGTTTTACAGGTCCTTCTGGTGCTGCACTGTCCTCCAATACCCCATGGCAGCGTTTCCCAAAAATGTTGACGCACAGCACGCTTCCCTCCAGCCAACCACCGGCCACGTCCAATGTACACCGACATCATGGCGTACTGCAAGCCAATGAGACTTTTGTCCAAGGAGCGAAAAGGGAAATGGGTCTGCGGAGCAGAGCCAAATATCACAATTTTCTATAGATATACAATTAAGTTCTTTGTAATAAAAGTACTGGTCGGATTTCCACCAGGCACACAAAACAACGCTTTTGGAACCAAGCCCCCGCTCCTGCCACAAATTTGGTCAAAATCCATCCAGCCTTCAGCCTTTAGGTTTGCGCAAAGTCTTTGCCCATTCAATCTATGGAAGAAAAAAAATTGGGACCCCCCTATAACTTTGCCCCGCCTCCACCAACTTTCCATAAATATTCAGCGGGACCCATTTACTTTTTCGGAAAAGTTTTAGCCAAATACCTCCACGGGAAGCAAACTTATAAGCCGCCCAAAAAGTCATCTTTCTATAGGTTTAGCAACTTAACCATAACTACACGGCTGCTACCGTGGGATGTGTAATATACATTAATATACATATACATATATTACATGGCCACGGTAGGGTAAAGGGCCTACCGTGGCCATGGGTAGGGTATGGTAGGGGGGTGGGGGGAACAGGAGGGAAACACGGGGCATGAGCGGGGGGTGGGGGGTACAGGAGGGAGACACGGGGCACGAGTGGGGGGTGGAGGGGAAGGAGGAAAAACACGGGGCATGAGCGGGGGGTGGGGGGAAACAGGGGAGACACGGGGCATGAGCGGGATGGGGGAACAGGAGGGAGACAAGGGGCATGAACAGGGGAAAAGGAGGGAGATGTGGGGGGTGGGGGGAAAAGGAGTGAGAAAAGGGGCATGAGCAGGGGTGGGGGGAACAGGGGAGACACAGGGCATGAGCGGGGGTGGGGGAGAAAAGGAGGGAGACAGGGGGCTTGAGCGGGGGAAAGGAGGGAGACACGGGGCATGAGCGGGGTGTGGGGGGAACATCAGGTAGACACGGGACATGAGCGGGGGGTGGAGGGGACCAGGGGAGACATGGGGCATGAGCGCGGGGGGTGGGGGAAAAGGAGGGAGACACGGGGCATGAGCGGGGGGTGGGGGGAACAGGGGAGAGATGGGGCATGAGCAGGGGGTGGGGGGAACAGGGGAGACACGGGGCATGAGCGGGGGGGTAGGGGGAATGGGAGGGAGACACAGGGCATGAACGTGGGGTGGGGCAGAACAGGGGAGACACAGGGCATGAACGGGGAGTGGGGGAAAAGGAGGGAGACACGGGGCATGAGCGCGGGTGGGGGAACAGGGGAGACACGGGGTATGAGGGGGAGTGGGGGGAAAGGAGGGAGACGCGGGGGGGTGGGGGAAAAGGAGGGAGACACAGGGCATGAGCAGGGGTGGTGGGAACAGGGGAGACACAGGGCATGAGCGGGGGGTGGGGGGAAAAGGAGGGAGAGAGGGAGACACGGGGCATGAGCGGGGGAAAGGAGGGGGACACGGGGTATGAGCGGGGGTGGGGGGAAAAGGAGTGAGACACGGGGCATGAGCGGGGGTGGGGGAACAGTGGAGACATGGGGCATGAGCGGGTGGTGAGGGGGAAAAGGAGGGAGACACAGGGCATGAGCATGGGGTGGGGGAACAGGGGAGACACGGGGCAAGAGCGGGGGTGGGGGAACAGGAGGGAGACACGAGGCATGAGCGGGGGGTGGGGGGTACAGAAGGGAAACACAGGGCATGAGCGGGGGGTGGGGGGAACAGGGGAGACACGGGGCATGAGCGTGGGGTAAGGGGAAATGGGAGGGAGACACGAGGCATGAGCGGGGGTGAAGGGGAAAAGGAGGAAGACACGGGGCATGAGCGGGGGGTGGGGGGAACAGGGGAGACACGGGGCATGAGCAGGGGGTGGGGGGAAAAGGATGGAGACACGAGGCATGAGCAGGGGAGGGTGGGAAAAGGAGGGAGACACCGGGCATGAGCGGGGGTGGGGGAATGTCAGGTAGACACGGGACATGAGGGAGGGGGTGGGGGGAATGGGAGGGAGACACGGGGCATGAGCGGGTGCGGGGGAATGGGAGGGAGACACGGGGCATGAGCGGGGGTGAGGGAACAAGAGGAAGACACAGGGCATGAGCAGGGGGTGGGGGAGAACAGGAGGACAACACGGGGCATGAGCGGCGGCTGGGGGGAACAGGGGAGACACGGGGCATGAGCGGAGGTGGGTGGGAATGGGAGGGAGACACGAGGCATGAGCAGGGGATGCAGGGGAACAGGAGGCAGACACGGGGCATGAGCGGGGGGTGGGGGGAACAAGAGGAAGACACCGGGCATGAGCGGGGGTGGGGGGACAGAAGAGAGACACAGGGCATGAGCAGCGGGTGGGGGCAACAGGGGAGACACGGGGCATGAGCGAGGGGTTGGGGAAAGAAGGGAGACACAGGGCATGAATGAGGGATGGGGGAACAGGAGGGAGACAAGGGGCATGAGAAGGGGGTGGGGGGAACAGTGGAGACACAGGGCATGAGCGGGGGTGGGGAAAAAGGTGGAAGGCACGGGGCATGAGAGGGGGGTGGGGGGAAAAGGAGGGGGACACAGGGGATGGAAGAAAAGGAGGGAGACACAGGGCATGAGCAGGGGTGGTGGGAACAGGGGAGACACAGGGCATGAGCGGGGGGTGGGGGAAAAGGAAGGAGACACTGGGCATGAGCGGGGGGTGGCGGGTAACAGAAAGATACGAGGCATGAGCGGGAGGTGGAGGGGAACAGGGGAGACATGGGGCTTGAGCGGGGGTGGGGGCAATGGGAGGGAGACACGGGGCATGAGCGGGGGTTGGGGGGAACAGGGGAGATATGGGGTATGTGCGGGGGTGTTAGGGAGAATTCTGTGTTTAGGCTGAATTTCCTAACCTAGTGAGTCCCCCAGCAGCTTTGCTGGATTTCGGGAGTTTGTTTTTTCCATCCTGCCAAGAGTGAGACTCTTTTCCCCCCACTCTTGGACATGAATGTGTGTAATTTCTTTGAATGTCAATGGGCCTCATCACGACCCTGGCGGAAAGGGGTTTGCGGCAGCGTTAGCTGCGCCAACCCCTTTCCGCCAATTACGAGGTCCCTTTCCGCCATGGCGGTTTTTACACCTGCTTTTAGCAGGTGTAAAGAACCATGGCGGTAAGGGACCATGGAGTTAATTACGCCACCGTAATTTACGGTGGCGTAATTAACGCCTTCCCCACTCCCATTATGCCCTATGGGGCAAAAATGGGAATGGGGAAGGGTAAATGGGGATTGGGGATTTACCGCCCCGCCAAGGTCGGAATGGGGCGGTAAATCCCCTTACCGCCATGGCGTAAACGTAGTTTGCGCCATGGCGGTAAAGTCACGGCCCTGGCGGTAACTTACCGCCAGGGTCGTGATGAGGCCCAATGTGTTCTATGGGCTATGGGGTCTTTTACTCCATGGGGTCTCATATGTTTTTCTATGTGTGTTACACCGCACCCTACGTGCCGTAACACTGGGGCGTCCTAGCGGACCTTCACCATAGACTCCATACCCGGGGACTGACTACTGTCTCCCCGGGCATGTAAAGTCACCATTGGCTTTACTAGACCTAAATTTACTAACAGAACTAGTACAAACCATCTTATTGTGGAAGTATTAGTAGGGGTACTTCGATTACTCCTGGATCTGTTACTCGAGGGGGCACTGTCCCGTCCTCCCTCGTCGAGTTTTGGCTGGTGGCAGTGGAAACTACTTGTTATGTTCGACCCCGAACATAACCCTATGGGATTCGTCCCATTGTTGGAGATTGATACTTTTCCTCATTAATCTCTAACGTACCACCGGTCTACTTATCTTAAATAAGTTTATCGGATGGTATTTTCTGCCAGAACTCGGTTTTTACAATGGCGTCTGTGTCCGTCTCTGTGACTCCTAAACCAAAGGTCGAGCCCTTTGTTCCACTTTTGGCGGGCTCTGTACAGAGACCCTCCAAAGTGGTGCCATTCTGTCTGGGTTACCACAGGGTTGTGGGAGGGGGTTTAGACACCCTGGACCGAGTTGCCTTGCCAACTCCGGTCGCACTCTGGTGTGATTGGCCCAAGTGGTGAGCCTCCCCGCTCACCACTTAGCAAGTGTTGATTGACAGCTAGGCTGAATGAATGGGGGTTCTCTGCATAAAAGCAGGGCTTTTGGGACTGGATCTTCAGAAGTCGCCACAGGACCTAAGAATCTGACGAGGGTAACGCTGAGCCGACTTGCAACGACGACACCTCCGGTGGAGCCCTGCTGAACCGACTCACCACTTCCTGACGACAGAGGAGATCTCCCTGCCGGAGAGTCTCTTCCCCTGACTGGTGGGAACAACCAGTCCCCTTTGCTTTTTCTTCGCCTCAGGACGCGGTGGTCGAATTGCCAGTGCAGAGCACCCCGGCAACCGGATAGCCACTACCCCTGTACCGCGACCAAAAGGTGGTGCCTTGTGACGGAGCACTCCGCGGCTGGTCTCTTCCCTGGTGGTGCACCGGACTTCACTTTCATGCGACGACGAGATCATCTCTACTCTTGGCAAAGACCTGACGTGCATCCACCACCAAGAGCAACTGCCCCCGCCGGAGCTGTCTCTGCACAAACAAGGTACCGTGTCTGCCTGGCTTCCCTTTCGACCGGTTCGAGTGAGGTGTCTTAATCCTCTCCTTTCCGTTGGGTCGCCTCCAAGCTTTCTCACGTGTTGTTCTGAACTAGTTCAATCTGCCGATAACAACTTGCTACAAAGACTCGAACGCATTTCCACTAGAGACTTTTTGGGACATATCGCCTTGCCTCTCTCCGAGTGGGCCTGGCCTCTGAACTTTATGATCTATTGTGGTTCTTGCCTTCTTGCCTTGCATTTTTCTCGTGAAGTATTGAACTGTGTTGATTTCGTAACCTGCCTATTTTTCTCTCCCGTCCTAACTAATATTAGAGTGCCATCTAGATTGAGGAATACACCTCTGTCTGTAAATAAGTGATGCCGGTAGAACCTAGATTTGTCGAAATATTGTTAGGGGGTTTGATCGTTTCTTCTTCGTAGAGTAATTGTAATTGAATTGTTTGCCGTGATAGTGCCATAGTGTTTTTCATAGATGTTCCGTTATAAATAAATACCTTAATATCTTTACACTGAAGGATTGTTGCGTGTTTGCTTATCTTACTGTGAAGAATTGTCCTATATTGTATACTCCACATACTGCTTAACTCTTCTTGAAAGAAGTCTGACTGCTGCTCAGCCACAGCTACCAAGTGAATCTGTGTGGTACAGACTGCTACCAAGTGGGTTCACCGCCAAACACCTGTAGTCCTAAATCTTTTGCAGTGGTCCCAGAGGGAACTGCACAGGTTTCCGCCTAACAGGGGGTGGGGGGGAACAGGAGGGAAACATGGGGCATGAGCAGGGGCTGGGGGGAACAGGGGAGACACGGGACATGAGCGGGGGGTGAGGGTGTATGGGAGGGAGAAACGGGGCATGAGCGAGGGGAACAGGGGAGACACAGGGCATGAGCGGGGGGTGGGGGAATGGGAGGGAGACACAGGGTATGAGTGGGGGCTGAGGGAGAATGGGAGGGAGACACGGGTCATGATAGGGGGTGGGGGCAACGGGGGTAGACACGGGGCATGAGCAGGGGGTGGGGGAAATAGGGGAGACACAGGGCATGAGCGGGGGTGTGGGGAAAAGGAGGGAGACACGAGGCATGAGCGGGGGTGGAGGAGGAAAAGGAGGAAGACACAGGGCATGAGCGGGGGGTGGGGGGAGCAGGGGAGACACAGAGCATGAGCAGGGGGGTGGGGGGAAAAGGAGGGAGACACGAGGCATGAGCAGGGGAGGGTGGGAAAAGGAGGGAGACACCGGGCATGAGCGGGGGTGGGGGGAATGTCAGGTAGACACGGGACATGAGCGAGGGGTTGGGGGGAATGGGAGGGAGACACGGGGCATGAGCGGGTGCGGGGGGAACGGGAGTGAGACACGGGGCATGAGCGGGGGTGGGGGAACAAGAGGAAGACACAGGGCATGAGCAGGGGGTGGGGGAGAACAGGAGGACAACACGGGGCATGAGCGGCGGGTGGGGGGAACAGGGGAGACATGGGTGTTTAGGATGAATTTCCTAACCTAGTGAGTCCCCCAGCAGCTTTTCTGGATTTCGGGAGTTTGTTTTTTTCCATCCTGCCAAGAGTGAGACTCTTTTCCTCTCACTCTTGGACATGTATGTGTGTAATTCCTTTATATGTCAATGTGTTCTATGGGCTATGGGGTCTTTTACTCCATAGGGTCTCATATGTTTTTCTATGTGTGTTACACCACACCCTACGTGCCGTAACACTGGGGCGTCCTAGCGGACCTCCACCATAGAAACCATACCCGGGGACTGACTACTGTCTCCCCGGGCATGTAAAGTCACCATTGGCTTTACTAGACCTAAATTTACTAACAGAACTAGTACAAACCATCTTATTGTGGACGTACTAGTAGGGGTAATTCGATTACTCCTGGATCTGTTACTCGAGGGGGCACTGTCCCGTCCCCCCTCATCGAGTTTGGCTGGTGGCAGTGGAAACTACTTGTTATGTTCGACCCCGAACGTAACCCTATGGGATTCGTCCCATTGTCGGAGATTGATACTTTTCCTCGTTAATCTCTAACGTACCACCGGTCTACTTATCTTAAATAAGTTTATCGGATGGTATTTTCTGCCAGAACTAGGTTTTTACAATGGCGTCTGTGTTCGTCTCTGTGACTCCTAAACCAAAGGTCGAGCCCTTTGTTCCACTTTTGGCGGGCTCTGTACAGAGACCCTCCAAAGTGGTGCCATTCTATCTGGGTTACCACAGGGGTGTGGGAGGGGGTTTAGGCACCCTGGACCGAGTTGCCTTGCCAACTCCGGTCGCACTCTGGAGTGATTGGCCCAAGTGGTGAGCCTCCCCGCTCACCACTTAGCATGTGTTGATTGACAGCTAGGCTGAATGAATGGGGGTTTTCTGCATAAAAGCAGGGCTTTTGGGACTGGATCTTGAGAAGTCGCCACAGGACCTAAGAATCCGACGATGGTAACGCTGAGCCGACCTGCACGACGACACCTCCGGAGGAGCCCTGCGGAACCGACTCACCACTTCCCGACGACAGAGGAGATCTCCCTGCCGGAGAGTCTCTTCCCCTGACTGGTGGGAACAACCAGTCCCCTTTCCTTTTTATTCGCCTCAGGACGCAGTGGTCGAATTGCCCGTGCAGAGCACCTCGGCAACCGGATAGCCACTACCCCTGTACCGCGACCAAAAGGTGGTGCCTTGTGACGGAGCACTCCGCGGCTGGTCTCTTCCCTGGTGGTGCACCGGACTTCACTTTTCTTCGACGACAAGATCATCTCTACTCTTGGCAAAGACCCGACGTGCATCCACCACCAGGAACAACTGCCCCCGCCGGAGCTGCCCTCCACAACAAGGTACCGTGTCCGCCTGGCTTCCCTGTCGTTGGGTTCGAGTGAGGTGTCTTAATCCTCTCCGTTCTGTTGGGTGCCTCCAAGCTTTTCTCATTCCTTGTTCTGAACTGGTTCAATCTGCCGATAACAATTTGCTACAAAGACTTGAATGCATATCCACTAGAGACTTTTTGGGACATCGCGCCTTGCCTCTCTCCGAGTGGGCCTGGCCTCTGAACTTTACGATCTATTGTGATTCTTGCCTCCCTGCCTTGCATTTTATCCGCGTAGGATTGAACTGAGTTGATTTCATAACCTGCCTATCTTTTTCTCTCCCGTCCTATCAAATATTAGAGTGTCATTTAGGTTGAGGTATACACCTCTGTCTGAAAATAAGTGGTACCGGTAGAACCTAGACTTGTCGAAATATTGCTAGGGGTATTGATCGTTTCTTCATTCGTAGAGTCATTGTGTTTGATTTGTTTGCCGTGAACTTGCCATAGTGTTTTCCATAGATGTTTCGTTATAAATAAATGCCTTAATATCTTTACACTAAGCCTCGTTGCGTGTTTTCTTGTCTTACGGGGAAGAATTGTCCTATCTTGTATACTCCACATACTGCTCAACTCTTCTTGAGGGAAGTCTGACTGCTCAGCCACAGCTACCAAGTGAATCTGTGTGGTACAGACTTTTGCAGTGGTCCCAGAGGGAACTGCACAGGTTTCCGCCTAACACTGGTGTACAGCGGTGGGATTTGTATCGAGTAAACAGTTTAGAGTGCTTTTCGATGCTGTAGAATAACTAACCACAAAACTTTGCACAAAAAGCAACTTTCAAAAAACATGTCTATGATGGAAACTTACAGTCAAGAGTCCTTGTCAGGTGAAAATACTGAGAGTCTGCGAGCTCTCTGTAGGCAAGAGAATCTTTCTGTAAAAGGCAAGAAGTTAGAACTAATAGAGAGATTGCTGGCGAACCAAAGTCTGGGTACTGGTTCAGAGGAACCAATCTCTCCAGCAAATGTAGACGACAGTAATGGTGTTGATCTGAATCGTAGTTCTGATGATAGCGATGAAGAGGCTGACGAGGACGGCGAGGCTAACGAAACTGTCTCCCCTGTTCCTCTACCCGCCTTACCAGCTGTGCCTACGGGGCCCATACCAGGTCCCACAAGTAACCCTGCTTATTTTGAACTTGAAAAAATGAAGCTCGAACTGGAATACAAATGGTTCTTGGCTCAATCCGAACGAAACCAAGAGCTCGAGTTCAGACGGATGAATGCCCAGGCTGAGCAGAAGCAAGCTGAGTTAAGACTCAGAGAAATAGAACTTAATCACGAGTTAGAGATGAAAAAGTTGTCTATGGAAAATGCTTCTCTCTCCTCTGGTTCCTCTAGGAGCTCCAGTCCCAAAAGACCCCGGATGCCGAAGGAATTAGTGGGTATGTATGAACCGAGATTGGATGTGTTGGATTGGTTAAAACTGTTTGAGTACAATCATGGGCTCCAGGACATCACCGGGAATGCTTTACTTCCCAGGTTGTTCTCTAGGCTCCCTCCTGTTGTGACTGATGTGGTAATGGAGTTGGGGGAGGCGGATAAGACGGATTACGAAAGTGTGAAACTAGCTTTGATAGCTAGATTCGGGAAGACCCCTTCCCAGTATCTTAAGAGGTTTAGAACCCTCAAAAAGCATGATGGTACCCCTTGGGCTACCTGGGTGAGTGAAGGGTTGAAAAACTTAGAGGGATGGATTAAGGGTTACAAAGTGAACACTTATGAGGGTATGAGAAATCTTTTTATGTTGGAGTCTATTTATGATGCCTGTTCTCCTGAGCTCAGACAGCACTTGGCTGATTCAAAGGAATTGGATTCCAGGGAGCTAGCTAAGGCTGCTGACTTGTGGGTTGCCAACAGGGCTACTCATAAGGATTCTGGGGCAACTCAGAAAAAGGACGAGGGAAAACAGCCTAAAAAAGACTCAAAAGAGAATTCTAATAACTCACATTCCAAAGAGGGCCCCAAACAAAACCAGAAGGGTAAGCCACCGGGAAAACCACAGCAGAATAGTGTGTCTTCTGGTGCCAAACCGGATGGAGGTCAGAACAAGCCACCATTCCAAAAAGCATTCGGTAAATGCTTTGTTTATGGCTCGACTGATCACGTGAAAGGAGATCCCAGATGTAAGGGTAAACCTTCAGGGGTCCAGCTTGTCTCCTTAGCCTTCACTCCAGAGGAGGAAGTCCAAATGGCAAGTGGAAACTTTCTACTGCTAGCTGAAGAACCCATTGGAGTCTCAGCCAGCGTTTCTTTAGTATCTCTGGGTTTGTGGGAACAACAGAATTTAGATGTCTATAATTCTATCCCCGATAATACTAAAGAGTATTATAAGGACAGTGTCCAGGTGAATGGTCAGGAGACTCCTGCCATTAGGGACACTGGGGCCAGCATAACTCTGGTGGATACATCGTTTTTTCAGGCTGAGGATGTTGCTAAGGCACCCAAACGCCTCACCAAGTTAGCTGGAGGGCCTGTGCAGATGCTTCCCCAATTACCAGTTCTCATCCAGTGTAACGACATGACTGTGAAGATACCTGTCAGCATACAGAGTGAGGTACCAGGACGCGTACTGTTGGGTAACGATTTAAAAACTCTCGGAGTTGTATCGCATACTCCCAGACCTCCTAGTAAACGGTTACAGGAGCTAACCAGACCTGCAAGAGAGAGGACCCTGCGCGGTACTCTCGGGGAGATGATGAAGAGAGAAATCACTCCTGCTCCACTGGAATTGTCGGCCGCTGTCTCCAAGACATCAGAAGCAAAAGGGAAACCTAAGACTTCTATCCCGAAACCAGCAGCCCACATTCCAGTGCAGCCGACACGGACGTCCCCGCGGTTGTCCAAAGTCACACCCGTAACTCCACCTCCAGCCGAGGCTGAGAGGGAGGTACAACCCTGTGTGGTAGAATTAGACTCTGAGGAAGAGCTAATGGAAGGCCAGGAACTCATTGGAGATCTTTATCCTGTTGACCATCCTGAGCTGCAGTCTTTACTGGCAGAAGGTGGACCCAACAGGGCAGACTTCAGTAAAGGGCAGAGAGAATGTCCAACTCTGGAAGGTCTTCGCCACCAGGCAAAAGCTCAGGCTGAAGGGCAAGAGCCTGGGAAATATAGGTTGCACTGGGAAGATGGCCTCTTCTACAGTGAACCGACCGAGTCTGCACCTGGAGACTACAAACAACTTGTAGTACCCCAAGAGAACAGACCACAGTTCTTGCAGTTAGCCCACGAGATTCCTTTGGCTGGTCACTTGAGTTTCAAGAAGACTAAAGAAAGGCTCTCTTTCTACTTCTATTGGCCGAAGATGGGGGCCGAAGTAGAAAAACACTGCAGGAGCTGCCACACCTGCCAGATCTCTGGTAAGGTTGGCTCCAAGAATGTGACACCTTTAGTGCCTCTCCCGGTTGTGGGAGTCCCATTTGAGAGAGTAGGGATTGACATTGTTGGTCCCCTTGATCCTCCAACCTCCTCAGGCAACAGGTTTATACTTGTTGTAGTAGACCATGCTACTAGGTATCCTGAGGCAATTCCTATGAGGACTGTTACAGCTCCGGCTGTGGCTATGGCCCTCCTTGGTATTTTTACTAGGGTCGGGTTTCCTAAGGAAGTAATCTCTGACAGGGGGTCGAACTTTATGTCCAACTACATGAAAGCCATGTGGAAACCTGCAGAGTTACTTACAAGTTCTCAATAGTTTACCACCCACAAACCAATGGGTTGGTAGAACGGTTCAACCGAACCATGAAGAGCATGATAGGTTCTTTAGAGGAACCCCTTAAGCGTAAGTGGGACCTTCTACTGCCATGCCTTCTCTTTGCTTATAGAGAAGTCCCTCAGGAGGGAGTAGGTTACTCTCCCTTCAAACTACTCTATGGTCATCCCGTCAGATGTCCATTGGCCCTGATTAAGGAGGGGTTGGAGAGTGCTCCTTCCCCCAAACCAGTCAGAGTGACTGACTATGTGATAGGTCTCCAGAGGAGAATGTCACACATGATGACGGAAGCAAGCGATAACTTGAAAGCTGGACAAGCAATGGTCAAGCACTGGCACGATCAAAAGGCTAAGATGGTTGAGTTCGCTCAAGACCAGCTCGTTCTCGTTATGATCCCAACAAGGCAGAGGGCCTTGCAAGATAAGTGGATGGGACAATTCCGAGTAGTGGGTAAACTCGGAGAGGTTAACTATCTGGTGGACTTGGGCAATCCCAAGGAGGCTCCGACAGTCTTTCACACCAACCGACTTAAAGCGTATGTCTCACGACCTGATGTAGGAGCGTTGCTTCTAGCATCATCCGAGGAACAAGAAGAGAGTGAAGATCTTCCGGATCTCCTCAGAGGCTTACCTTTAGATGAAAAAATTGAAGGAGTAAATCTCTCCTCCAATCTGACACCCGAGCAACAAGAAGAGTGCAAATCTATGTTGAATCAGTTTGCCTCTCTGTTCTAGCTCTCACCAGGATTGACCCCTTGGGGCCAGCACGACATACTCACTGGTGACTGTCTGACTGTCAAAAGCAGAGGATACCGCATGTCAGAAAACGTACGAACCCACATCAAAGGTGAGGTCAGCAAGATGCTTGATCTCGGGGTAATAGAGCCCTCTACTAGTCAATGGTCTAGCCCAGTTGTGTTAGTACCAAAGGCCGGATCTAAAGAACTTAGATTCTGCGTGGATTATAGAGCTCTTAATGCAGTCACCAAGACTGATGCCCACCCTTTGCCAAGAACAGATGAGTTGGTGGACAAACTTGGCGCCGCCAAGTTCCTCAGCACATTTGACTTGACGTCAGGCTATTGGCAAATAGCCCTGACAGACCATGCCAAGGAGAAAACTGCATTTTCTACACCCATTGGCTTATACCAGTTTAAGGTAATGCCTTTCGGACTAAAGAATGCACCTGCTACGTTTCAACGGATGGTAAACCAGGTTCTGAATGGGATGGAGGACTTCTGCATGGCATACTTGGATGACATCGCAGTGTTCAGCAATTCCTGGGAAGAACATGTTACCCACCTGAGAGATGTTTTGCAGGCTCTGGGACGAGCCAATCTGACCATAAAGGCGAGCAAATGCCAAATTGGACAGAGTAAGGTAGTCTATCTTGGGCATGAGGTAGGCGGTGGAGAAATAAGGCCTTTGCTCAGTAAAATTGAAGCTGTGCAAAATTGGACAACACCGACTACTCAGACCCAGGTCAGAGCCTTCCTAGGCCTCACTGGGTATTACAGGAATTTCATAGAGAACTATCGGACCATAGCTTCTCCACTGAATGTAATGTCCTCGCCCAAATTTCCTAACAAGGTTAAATGGAACGAGGAGTGCGATCAGGCTTTTGAAAACCTGAAAAAGGCTCTTTGCCAAGCCCCAGTACTCAGAGCTCCTGATTACCGCCAACACTTCATTGTGCAGACAGATGCTTCAAATGTAAGAATAGGTGCCGTACTCAGTCAACTGGATGGGAAAGGTAGGGAGCACCCCGTTTGCATCATCAGCCGCAAGCTGAAGGATCCTGAAACAAGGTGGGCAACAATCGAAAGAGAGTGCTTTGCTATCGTGTGGGCTCTGAAGAAGTTTAGGCCGTACTTGTATCGTTCTACTTTTGTAATTCAGACTGACCACCAACCCTTGAGATGGTTAATGCAAATGAAAGGGGAAAACCCAAAACTATTGAGATGGTCGATCTGCCTGCAAGGGTTTGATTTCACCATTGAGCACAGGTCAGGATGTCACCACCAAAATGCTGATGGTCTCTCTAGGATGTATGTCATCGACTAAAGGTATGACATTCATCCAAAAGTGGATTAAATCCTCCTGTCCCTTAGTTTGGGGGGGGGCGAGTGTTAGGGAGAATTCTGTGTTTAGGCTGAATTTCCTAACCTAGTGAGTCCCCCAGCAGCTTTGCTGGATTTCGGGAGTTTGTTTTTTTCCATCCTGCCAAGAGTGAGACTCTTTTCCTCCCACTCTTGGACATGTATGTGTGTAATTCCTTTATATGTCAATGTGTTCTATGGGCTATGGGGTCTTTTACTCCATAGGGTCTCATATGTTTTTCTATGTGTGTTACACCGCACCCTACGTGCCGTAACACTGGGGCGTCCTAGCGGACCTCCACCATAGAAACCATACCTGGGGACTGACTACTGTCTCCCCGGGCATGTAAAGTCACCATTGGCTTTACTAGACCTAAATTTACTAACAGAACTAGTACAAACCATCTTATTGTGGACGTACTAGTAGGGGTAATTCGATTACTCCTGGATCTGTTACTCGAGGGGGCACTGTCCCGTCCCCCCTCGTCGAGTTTTGGCTGGTGGCAGTGGAAACTACTTGTTATGTTCGACCCCGAACGTAACCCTATGGGATTCGTCCCATTGTCGGAGATTGATACTTTTCCTCGTTAATCTCTAACGTACCACCGGTCTACTTATCTTAAATAAGTTTATCGGATGGTATTTTCTGCCAGAACTAGGTTTTTACAATGGCGTCTGTGTTCGTCTCTGTGACTCCTAAACCAAAGGTCGAGCCCTTTGTTCCACTTTTGGCGGGCTCTGTACAGAGACCCTCCAAAGTGGTGCCATTCTATCTGGGTTACCACAGGGGTGTGGGAGGGGGTTTAGGCACCCTGGACTGAGTTGCCTTGCCAACTCCGGTCGCACTCTGGAGTGATTGGCCCAAGTGGTGAGCCTCCCCGCTCACCACTTAGCATGTGTTGATTGACAGCTAGGCTGAGTGAATGGGGGTTTTCTGCATAAAAGCAGGGCTTTTGGGACTGGATCTTGAGAAGTCGCCACAGGACCTAAGAATCTGACGAGGGTAACGCTGAGCCGACCTGCACGACGACACCTCCGGTGGAGCCCTGCGGAACCGACTCACCACTTCCCGACGACAGAGGAGATCTCCCTGCCGGAGAGTCTCTTCCACTGACTGGTGGGAACAACCAGTCCCCTTTTTATTCGCCTCAGGATGCAGTGGTCGAATTGCCCGCGCAGAGCACCTCGGCAACCGGATAGCCACTACCCCTGTACCGCGACCAAAAGGTGGTGCCTTGTGACGGAGCACTCCGCGGCTGGTCTCTTCCCTGGTGGTGCACCGGACTTCACTTTTCTTCGACGACGAGATCATCTCTACTCTTGGCAAAGACCCGACGTGCATCCACCAGCAGGAACAACTGCCCCCGCCGGAGCTGCCCTCCACAACAAGGTACCGTGTCCGCCTGGCTTCCCTGTCGATCGGTTCGAGTGAGGTGTCTTAATGCTCTCCGTTCCGTTGGGTCACCTCCAAGCTTTTCTCATTCCTTGTTCTGAACTGGTTCAATCTGCCAATAACAATTTGCTACAAAGACTTGAATGCATATCCACTAGAGACTTTTTGGGACATCGCGCCTTGCCTCTCTCCGAGTGGGCCTGGTCGCTGAACTTTACGATCAATTGTGATTCTTGCCTCCCTGCCTTGCATTTTATCCGCATAGGATTGAACTGAGTTGATTTCATAACCTGCCTATCTTTTTCTCTCCCGTCCTAACAAATATTAGAGTGTCATCTAGGTTGAGGTATACACCTCTGTCTGAAAATAAGTGGTACCGGTAGAACCTAGACTTGTCGAAATATTGCTAGGGGGATTGATCGTTTCTTCTTCGTAGAGTAATTGTGTTTGATTTGTTTGCCGTGAACTTGCCATAGTGTTTTCCATAGATGTTTCGTTATAAATAAATGCCTTAATATCTTTACACTAAGCCTCGTTGCATGTTTGCTTGTCTTACGGGGAAGAATTGACCTATCTTGTATACTCCACATACTGCTCAACTCTTCTTGAGGGAAGTCTGACTGCTCAGCCACAGCTACCAAGTGAATCTGTGTGGTACAGACTGCTACCAAGTGGGTTCACCGCCAAACGCCTGTAGTCCTAAATCTTTTGTAATGGTCCCAGAGGGAACTGCACAGGTTTCCACCTAACAACGGGGCATGAGCGGGGGTGGGGAGGAATGGGAGGGAGACACGAGGCATGAGCAGGGGATGCAGGGGAACAGGAGGAAGACACGGGGCATGAGTGGGGGGTGGGGGGAACAAGAGGAAGACACAGGTCATGAGCGGGGGTGGGGGGACAGAAGAGAGACACAGGTCATGAGCAGAGGGTGGGGGCAACAGGGGAGACACAGGGCATGAATGGGGGATGGGAGAACAGGAGGGAGACAAGGGGCATGAGCAGGGGGCGGGGGGGTACAGGAGGGAGACATAGGGCATGAGTGGGGGTGGGTGGGAAAAGGAGGGAGACACGGGGTATGAGCAGGGGGTGGGGGGAACAGGGGAGACATGGGGGATGAGCGGGGGGTGGGGTAAAAGGTGGGAGACACGGGGCATGAGAGGGGGTTGGGGGGGGAAAAGGAGGGGGACGCAGGGGGTGGGGGAAAAGGAGGGAGACAAAGGGCATGAGCAGGGGTGGTGGGAACAGGGGAGACACAGTGCATGAGCGGGGGGTGGGGGAAAAGGAGGGAGACACGGGGCATGAGCGGGGGGAAAAGTAGGGAGACACGGGGCATGAGCGGGGGTGGTGGGAAAAGGAGGGAGACACGGGACATGAGCGGGTGGTGGGGGGAACGGGGAGACACGGGGCATGAGCAGGGGGTGGGGGGTACAGGAGGGAGACATGGGGCATGAGTGGGGGGTGGGTGGGAAAAGAGGGAGACACGGGGAATGAGCAGGGGGTGGGGTAAAAGGAGGGAGACATGGGGCATGAGAGAGGGGGTGGGGGGAAAGGAGGGAGACTCGGGGGGGTGGGGGAAAAGGAGGGAGACACAGTGCATGAGCAGGGGTGGTGGGAACAGGGGAGACACGGGGCATGAGAGGGGGTTTGGGGGGGAAAAGGAGGGGGACGCAGGGGGTGGGGGAAAAGGAGGGAGACACAGTGCATGAGTAGGGGTGGTGGGAACAGGGGAGACACAGGGCATGAGCGGGGGGTGGGGGAAAAGGAGGGAGAGAGGGAGACACGGGGCATGAGCGGGGGAAAGGAGGGAGACACAGGGCACGAGCGGGGGTGGGGGGAAAAGGAGCGAGACACGAGGCATGAGCGGGTGGTGGGGGAACAGGGGAGACAATAGGCATGAGCGGGGGGTGGGGGGAATGGGAGGGAGACACGGGGCATGAGCGGGTGGTGGGGGAACAGGGGAGACACGGGGCATGAGCGGGGGTTGGGGGGAACAGGGGAGACATGGGGCATGAGCAGGGGGTGTGGGGAATGGGAGGGAGACACGGGGCATGAACATGGGGTGCGGTGGAAAAGGGAAGACACAGGGCATGAATGGGGGCGGGGGAACAGGAGGGAGACACGGGGCATGAGTGGGGGTGGGGGGGTACAGGAAGGAGACACAGGGCATGAGCAGGGGTGGGAGGGGAAAGGAGGAAAAACATGGGGCATGAGCAGGGGGTGGGGGGAACAGGGGAGACACGGGGCATGAGCGGGGAGTGGGGGGGAAAGCAGGAAGACACGGGGCATGAGCAGGGGGGTGGGGGGTAAAAGGAGGGAGACGCGGGGGTGGGGGGAAAAGGAGGGGAAACGGGGCATGAGCAGAGGTGGGGGGAACAGGGGAGACACAGGGCATGAGTGGGGGTGTGGGAGAAAAGGAGGGAGACACAGAGCATGAGCGGTGGGTCAGGGGGAAAAGGAGGGAGACACGGGGCATGAACAGGGGGTTGAGGACCATCAGGTAGACACGGGGCATGAGCGAGGGTTGGGGGAAAGAAGGGAGACACAGGGCATGAATGGGGGATGGGGGAACAGGAGGGAGACAAGGGGCATGAGCAGGGGGCGGGGGGGTTCAGGAGGGAGACATAGGGCATGAGTGGGGGTGGGTGGGAAAAGGAGGGAGACACGGGGTATGAGCAGGGGGTGGGGGGAACAGGGGAGACACGGGGGATGAGCGGGGGGTGGGGTAAAAGGTGGGAGACACGGGGCATGAGAGGGGGTTGGGGGGGAAAAGGAGGGGGACGCAGGGGGTGGGGGAAAAGGAGGGAGACAAAGGGCATGAGCAGGGGTGGTGGGAACAGGGGAGACACAGTGCATGAGCGGGGGGTGGGGGAAAAGGAGGGATACACAGGGCATGAGCGGGGGGAAAAGGAGGGAGACACAGGGCATGAGCGGGGGTGGTGGGAAAAGGAGGGAGACACGGGACATGAGCGGGTGGTGGGGGGAACGGGGAGACACGGGGCATGAGCAGGGGGTGGGGGGTACAGGAGGGAGACATGGGGCATGAGTGGGGGGTGGGTGGGAAAAGAGGGAGACACGGGGAATGAGCAGGGGGTGGGGTAAAAGGAGGGAGACATGGGGCATGAGAGAGGGGGTGGGGGGGAAGGAGGGAGACGCGGGGGGGTGGGGGAAAAGGAGGGAGACACAGTGCATGAGCAGGGGTGGTGGGAACAGAGGAGACACGGGGCATGAGAGGGGGTTTGGGGGGGAAAAGGAGGGGGACGCAGGGGGTGGGGGAAAAGGAGGGAGACACAGTGCATGAGCAGGGGTGGTGGGAACAGGGGAGACACAGGGCATGAGCGGGGGGTGGGGGAAAAGGAAGGAGAGAGGGAGACATGGGGCATGAGCGGGGGAAAGGAGGGAGACACAGGGCACGAGCGGGGGTGGGGGGAAAAGGAGCGAGACACGAGGCATGAGCGGGTGGTGGGGGAACAGGGGAGACAATAGGCATGAGCGGGGGGTGGGGGGAATGGGAGGGAGACACGGGGCATGAGCGGGTGGTGGGGGAACAGGGGAGACACGGGGCATGAGCGGGGGTTGGGGGGAACAGGGGAGACATGGGGCATGAGCGGTGGGTGTGGGGAATGGGAGGGAGACACGGGGCATGAACATGGGGTGGGATGGAAAAGGGAAGACACAGGGCATGAATGGGGGCGGGGGAACAGGAGGGAGACACGGGGCATGAGTGGGGGTGGGGGGGTACAGGAAGGACACACAGGGCATGAGCAGGGGTGGGAGGGGAAAGGAGGAAAAACATGGGGCATGAGCAGGGGGTGGGGGAACAGGGGAGACACGGGGCATGAGCGGGGAGTGGGGGGGAAAGGAGAAAGACACAGGGCATGAGCAGGGGGGTGGGGGGTAAAAGGAGGGAGACGCGGGGGTGGGGGGAAAAGGAGGGGAAACGGGGCATGAGCAGAGGTGGGGGGAACAGGGGAGACACAGGGCATGAGTGGGGGTGTGGGAGAAAAGGAGGGAGACACAGAGCATGAGCGGGGGGTCAGGGGGAAAAGGAGGGAGACACGGGGCATGAACAGGGGGTTGAGGACCATCAGGTAGACACGGGGCATGAGCGGGGGTGGGGGGAACAGGGGAGACATGGGGCATGAGCGGGGGTGGGGGGAACAGGGGAGACACGGGGCATGAGCGGGTGGTGAGGGGGAAAAGGAGCGAGACACAGGGCATGAGCATGGGGTGGGGGGAACAGGGGAGACACGGGGCAATAGCAGGAGGTGGGGGATCAATAGGGAGACACGAGGCATGAGTGGGGGTGGGGGGAACAGTAGGGAAACACGGGGCATGAGCGGGGGATGGGGGAACAGGGGAGACACTGGGCATGAGCATGGGGTAAGGGGGAATGGGAGGGAGACACTGGGCATGAGTGTGGGTGGGGGTACAGGAGGGAGACACGGGGCATGAGCGGGGGCTGGGGGAAAGGGAGGGAGACACGGGGCATGAGCGGGGGTGAGGGGAGCAGGGGAGACACGGGGCATGAGCGGGGGGTGGGGATAAATGGGAGGGAGACACTGGGCATGTGCGGGGGGTGGCGGTTAACAGGAAATATACGGGGCATGTGCGGAGGTTGGGGGGGAACAGGGGAGACATGCGGCATGAGCGGGGGTGGGGGGAATGGGAGGGAGACACGGGGCATGAGCGGGGCTTGGGGGGGAACAGGGGAGACATGGGGCTTGTGCAGGGGGTGGGGGGAACAGGAGGGAGACATGGGGCATGAGCAGGGGGTGGGGGAACAGGGGAGACACGGGACATGAGCGGGGGGTGATGGTGTATGGGAGGGAGAAACGGGGCATGAGCGGGGGGAACAGGGGAGACACGGGGCATGAGCGTGGGGTGAGGTGGAATGGGAGGGAGACACGGGGCATGAGCGGGGTTTGAGGGAACGGGAGGGAGACACGGGGCATGAGTGGGGGTGGGGGGAGCAGGGGAGACACGGGGCATGACCGGGGGTGGGGGGAAATGGGAGGGAGACACTGGGCATGAGCGGGTGTGGTGGGTAACAGGAAAGATACAGGGCATGAGCGGGGGTGGAGGAGAACAGGGGAGACATGGGGCATGAGCGTGGGTGGGGGGAATGGGAGGGAGACACGGGGCATGAGAGGGGGTTTGGGGGAACAGGGGAGACATGGGGCATGTGCGGGGGGTGGGGGGGAACAGGAGGGAGATATGGGGCATGAGCAGGGGCTGGGGGGAACAGGGGAGACACGGGACATGAGCGGGGGGTGATTGTGTATGGGAGGGAGAAACGGGCATGAGCGGGGGGAACAGGGGAGACACGGGGCATGAGCGGGGGGTGGGGGAATGGGAGGGAGACACAGGGTATGAGTGGGGGCTGAGGGAGAATGGGAGGGAGACACGGGTCATGATAGGGGGGTGGGGGCAGCAGGGGGCAGACACGGGGCATGAGCAGGGGGTGGGGGGAATAGGGGAGACATGGGGCATGAGCGGGGGGTGGGGGGAAAAGGAGGGAGACACGAGGCATGAGCGGGGGGTTGAGGGGAAAAGGAGGGAGACACGTGGCATGAGCGGGGGAGGGTGGGAAAAGGAGGGAGACACAGGGCATGAGCAGGGGTGGAGGGAATGTCAGGTAGACATGGGACATGAGCGAGGGGGTGGGGTAATGGGAGGGAGACACTGGGCATGAGCGGGTGCGGGGGGGACGGGAGGGAGACACGGGGCATGAGCGGGGGTGGGGGAACAAGAGGAAGACACAGGGCATGAGCAGGGGGTGGGGGAGAACAGGAGGACAACATGGGGCATGAGCGGCCGGTGGGGGGAAGAGGGGAGACACGGGGCATGAGTGGTGGGTGTGGGGAATGGGAGGGAGACATGGGGCATGAACATGGGGTGGGGTGGAAAAGGGAAGACACAGGGCATGAATGGGGGCGGGGGAACAGGAGGGAGACACGGGGCATGAGTGGGGGTGGGGGGGTACAGGAAGGACACACAGGGCATGAGCAGGGGTGGGAGGGGAAAGGAGGAAAAACATGGGGCATGAGCAGGGGGTGGGGGAACAGGGGAGACACGGGGCATGAGCGGGGAGTGGGGGGGAAAGGAGGAAGACACAGGGCATGAGCAGGGGGGTGGGGGGTAAAAGGAGGGAGACGCGGGGGTGGGGGGAAAAGGAGGGGAAACGGGGCATGAGCAGAGGTGGGGGGAACAGGGGAGACACAGGGCATGAGTGGGGGTGTGGGAGAAAAGGAGGGAGACACAGAGCATGAGCGGGGGGTCAGGGGGAAAAGGAGGGAGACACGGGGCATGAACAGGGGGTTGAGGACCATCAGGTAGACACGGGGCATGAGCGGGGGTGGGGGGAACAGGGGAGACATGGGGCATGAGCGGGGGTGGGGGGAACAGGGGAGACACGGGGCATGAGCGGGTGGTGAGGGGGAAAAGGAGCAAGACACAGGGCATGAGCATGGGGTGGGGGGAACAGGGGAGACACGGGGCAATAGCAGGAGGTGGGGGATCAATAGGGAGACACGAGGCATGAGTGGGGGTGGGGGGAACAGTAGGGAAACACGGGGCATGAGCGGGGGATGGGGGAACAGGGGAGACACTGGGCATGAGCATGGGGTGAGGGGGAATGGGAGGGAGACACTGGGCATGAGTGTGGGTGGGGGTACAGGAGGGAGACACGGGGCATGAGCGGGGGCTGGGGGAAAAGGAGGGAGACACGGGGCATGAGCGGGGGTGAGGGGAGCAGGGGAGACACGGGGCATGAGCGGGGGGTGGGGATAAATGGGAGGGAGACACTGGGCATGTGCGGGGGGTGGCGGTTAACAGGAAATATACGGGGCATGTGCGGAGGTTGGGGGGGAACAGGGGAGACATGCGGCATGAGCGGGGGTGGGGGGAATGGGAGGGAGACACGGGGCATGAGCGGGGCTTGGGGGGGAACAGGGGAGACATGGGGCTTGTGCAGGGGGTGGGGGGACCAGGAGGGAGACATGGGGCATGAGCAGGGGGTGGGGGAACAGGGGAGACACGGGACATGAGCGGGGGGTGATGGTGTATGGGAGGGAGAAACGGGGCATGAGCGGGGGGAACAGGGGAGACACGGGGCATGAGCGTGGGGTGAGGTGGAATGGGAGGGAGACACGGGGCATGAGCGGGGTTTGAGGGAACGGGAGGGAGACACGGGGCATGAGTGGGGGTGGGGGGAGCAGGGGAGACACGGGGCATGACCGGGGGTGGGGGGAAATGGGAGGGAGACACTGGGCATGAGCGGGTGTGGCGGGTAACAGGAAAGATACAGGGCATGAGCGGGGGTGGAGGAGAACAGGGGAGACATGGGGCATGAGCGGGGGTGGGGGGAATGGGAGGGAGACACGGGGCATGAGAGGGGGTTTGGGGGAACAGGGGAGACATGGGGCATGTGCGGGGGGTGGGGGGAACAGGAGGGAGATATGGGGCATGAGCAGGGGCTGGGGGGAACAGGGGAGACACGGGACATGAGCGGGGGGTGATTGTGTATGGGAGGGAGAAACGGGCATGAGCGGGGGGAACAGGGGAGACACGGGGCATGAGCGGGGGGTGGGGGAATGGGAGGGAGACACAGGGTATGAGTGGGGGCTGAGGGAGAATGGGAGGGAGACACGGGTCATGATAGGGGGGTGGGGGCAGCAGGGGGCAGACACGGGGCATGAGCAGGGGGTGGGGGGAATAGGGGAGACATGGGGCATGAGCGGGGGGTGGGGGGAAAAGGAGGGAGACACGAGGCATGAGCGGGGGGTTGAGGGGAAAAGGAGGGAGACACGTGGCATGAGCGGGGGAGGGTGGGAAAAGGAGGGAGACACAGGGCATGAGCAGGGGTGGAGGGAATGTCAGGTAGACATGGGACATGAGCGAGGGGGTGGGGTAATGGGAGGGAGACACTGGGCATGAGCGGGTGCGGGGGGGACGGGAGGGAGACACGGGGCATGAGCGGGGGTGGGGGAACAAGAGGAAGACACAGGGCATGAGCAGGGGGTGGGGGAGAACAGGAGGACAACATGGGGCATGAGCGGCCGGTGGGGGGAAGAGGGGAGACACGGGGCATGAGTGGGGGTGGGGAGGAATGGGAGGGAGACACGAGGCATGAGCAGGGGATGCAGGGGAACGGGAGGAAGACACGGGCATGAGCGGGGGGTGGGGGGAACATGAGGAAGACACGGGGCATTAGCGGGGGTGGGGGCACAGAAGAGAGACACAGGGCATGAGCAGGGGGTGGGGGCAACAGGGGAGACACAGGGCATGAGCGGGGGGTGGGGGAACGGGAGGAAGACACGGAACATGAGCGGGGGTGGGTGATCGTGAGGGAGACATGGGGCATGAGCTGGGGGGTGGGGGAACAGGGGAGACACGGGGCATGAGCATGGAGTGGGGGAACGGGAGGAAGACACGGGCATGAGCTAACTGTGCAGGCGGAAGATCCCGCTCCTCGGCCCTCCGCAGGCCACCGTGTGGCGATGACATGAGCGGGGGTGGAGGAACAGAAGAGAGACACGGTGCATGAGCGGGGGTGGGGGGACAGGAGGGAGACACGGGGCATGAGCCAGGGTTGGGGGGACAGGAGGGAGACATGGGGCATGAGTGTGGGGTGGGGGGAATGGAGGAAGACACGGGCATGAGCGGGATGGGGAATGGGTGGAAGACATGGGCATGAGCGGGGTGGGGGAACGGGAGGAAGACCCGGGGCATGAGCTTACTATGCAGTCAGCAGATCCCGCTCCTCGGCTCTCATGCAAACGATAAACAAAGATGGCGGACATCTTTCAGCACGCTTCACTGCAGCCAATGCGAGAGCACGTGACATGTCCGCGGACATCACGCAAGCCGCTTGCCCAATCCCTGCCCTGTCCGCGGAATGAACAGGGAAGTGTGTCCGCAAAGCGGACACAGATATCACTACATTTTTTTCACTTACATTTTTGACATTAAAAAAAAAGTACTGGACGGATTTACACCAAATAACAAAAGCACGCTTTCGGGACCAAGCCGCCGCTCCTGGCGCAAATTTGGTGTAAATTCGTCTAGCTGTTTGGGCTGTAGGCATGAGCACATTTTGTTTCCCATTATGTCTATGGGAAAAAAAGAAGTTTTGGGACCCCCCCTATAACTTTGCCCCCCCTGGACCAAACCTTAACAACCTTTGCAAAACCAGAGTGGGACATATACTTTTTTTGCAAAGTTTTGTGTGGATTCACTACATGGCCACTACCGTGGCCATGTAATATATGTAATATACATATCTATGTATGTACATGTGTGTATATATATATATATATATATATATATATCTTCACTAAAAAAACTTTGTTAACAGGACGTTATGGTTTGAAGTAAAACCGAAAAACCTTTGAAATTTGCCAGTTATGGTAAGCTAAGCAACCATAACTCACGCCACCACCGTGCACTGCTAAGACTAAAACCCAGGACATCAAAGATGACATCAGAAAGGTCATTGATGACATCCTTGATGACATCACATGTACATTTACTTTGATTGAAAACTCTGTAGAAGGTATTCTTATTATAATGTTGACCAAAAAGTGTCAAGGATCATTAGAATAAATAAATATTGTTCTATCATGCCATATAAAAACTGCACAAGTTTAAAAAGCAGCACATAAACACATAATAAGTAGTAATAAATAACCATTGCAACCTACACGTCTCACACATGACACATCCATTTAAATACCATGTATAATGAAATGGATTATACCATAACAAAAAGAAGATATGCTTCCAACGTAATGACCTCACAGTAAGGTCACAGCTAGGAGCGACAGTAGACGAACACAACACAACAAATACAAATTACAAGAAAGTAGTAAGTGAACTTCATTTTTCTTATATGTTTGTATACTTTTTATATGAGGTGCAGAACAAATAATGTATTTCTGTTTTTTTCACACAGAAATGTGCAGTACTTTGGAATGGCTGGAGGAGAATTTTCGGCATGGCGAAATGTCAAAAGATAGCGATAATAATGGTACACACTTCTCTGCATAAGCAAATGAATAGTCAGTACTTTATATGTACTTAACATATATATATATATATATATATATATATATATATATATATATATATATATACATATACATATATATATATATATATATATATATATATATATATATATATATATATATATATATATATATATATTACATGGCCACGGTAGTAGCCATGTAGTTATGGTTAAGTTGCTGTTTCCATAGGAAGAGCACTTTTTGGGCGGCTTATAACTTCGCTCTCCCTGGACGGATCCTCACCAAACTTTGCAAAAAAAAAGTATTTGGGTCACTCTGAATTTCTTTGCAAAGTTTGGTGAGGATTCGTCCAGGGGGGGAAAGTTATAGGGGGGGGGTCCCAATACTTTTTTTTTCCCATAGACTGAATGGGATAAAACTTTGCGCACGGCTACAGCCCAAACGGCTGGACGGATTTACACCAAATTTGCAGCAGGAGCGGCGGCCTGGTCCCAAAAGCGTGCTTTTGTAAATTTGATGTAAATCTGTCCAGTAGTTTTTTTAAAAATGACCAAAATGTAAGGCAAAAAAATTAGTGATATCTCTGTTCGATTGGCGGACGGACTTCCCTGTTCGCTCAGCGGACAGCACCCCGATTGGCCCATGGCCTTGCGTCATGTCCGCAGACATGCGACGTGTTCGCTGATTGGATGGCGAGGGGCGTGGAGCGCGTCAGATTTTCTGTGGCACCCGCCATCTTGTATTCGCAGTCGACCGAGTACAGTGCAGTGAAACGTGGATAAAAAATTGTATTTAGTGCTGTGTGTTGGTGTGTAAGAGTGTTGGGGAGGGTGGGGGAGTATGAGATAGGTTCTATTTTTTTTTTTTTTTATGTGCTAGACGTTTTTGTTGCGTTCAATTTGTCCGCGGAGAACACGGCTGTTCTGACATTTTGTAAATAAACTAAATGGTGGGGTGTTTAGAGGACGGAGTATGTGTCATTTTTGTTCGCAAGGAAGGTAAAAATGAGCTATGAACACTTGCGGTGTACTTAATTGTTCGTAAATACACAAACTGGCGGTTTCCTCATGACGCTGTCCATATTGTAATCTGTCTAGTTGAATGTGTTCTAAGAACACTTGCAGTGTCCCGAAATGGTTGCAATTACACAAAATGGGGGTGTTCTGAGAAGGTTGTTTGTATTGTTCGTTGTCAGGGTGAAAGTGTTTTAAGACCACTCCTTTTGTCCGCTAATAGTACAATTTCCTAGGGGCATCAACCGACTTTTTGTCCACTAAAGAAACGATAAATCCGGCTGGTGTGCGCCGACATTATGTGATAATCCTATGACTGGCGCTATTGACCTGGCTGACTTGCTTTTGCGACACTAAATCATATCTCCCGCCCCTAAGCCTGATATTATCAAAGCATTCATATTCCCCGCCTCTCTCCGTGACGTTACAGGGTGCGCAATCAAACACGCCCAGTTCTCTGCAGTCCTATGTGACTTTACACAGAACCCGGAAGACAACACATATTATGTCACAACACAACGCGCCACAATTCGGAATATGAAACAGTGATTTAAAAGCAAACAGCAAGATTGTAAATGTTGTAAAGTACATTTATTTGACATCAAATGTTTAGAGAATATTCAGCAATTTGCATTTGTCTTTGTTGTCGATCCGCAAAAGTTCATGTTGAGGCACACGATGTTCCTTTGCGGTACAGAGGGTGTTAGATCAGCTTACAACTCAGTGCGCCACAATTCGGAATATGAAACTGTGGTTTAAAAGTAAACAGCAGGATTGTACATTTGGTAAAGTACATTTATTTCACATTAAATGTTTAGTGAATATTCAGCGATTTGCTATTGTCTCTGCTGTCGATCAGCAAAAGTTTATTTGGAGCCACGCGTTGTTCCTTTGCGGTAGATAGGCTGTTGGTTTATGATAAAAGCACTAAATGGTCGCTCTCATAATCGGAAGGTTGCTCCAACAACGAGCCATTAGACCACCCTATTGGTTGGTATGTTGTTTGTAGCCGCTAGTACTGCGTAAGGGCATATTGGTCCTTGGCGATTGTCCCATAAAATGGTGAAGGTCATGAAGTTGCATATCTGGACCTGCACCTGGCAGTTGAAGACCCCATCCGCTGGAGTCTGTAAATCGTGACATAGGCAAAATGGAGCCACATACCTGTTTTAAAAAACATAAATTAGTCTCACCAGCCGATCTTCATTAAAAATCATCATTTTATTTATAAGGGCGTGAAACTATTTGCTATCGAAGATAGTGCAACAGAGTATGTTAATAATAAAATAATAATATTTTCCCATTCATATAGGGCTTAGAACCGTGATGTATCTAAGCGGTGCTTATTATTAACCACGGTGCGTAGTGCTCATTTATCGACCACGGAATGATGAAAGGCTGAGTTTGGCCTTGCCGGGATTCAAACTTGCGTTAGCAAGCTGTGCACGGATGTCAAAGCAAGCGCTGTACTCGCTGTGCCACTTGACAGGCTACAGTGAAGTGGCACAGCGAGTAGAGTGCTTGACCGCCTATAGACCGGTTACATTATTTCTATTAACCCACCCTGTGTCGTCTGCCTTTTTCAGAGCCCTCTAAACGACAGGGGATCAATTCGGCGGTGATAGTGCGCGGTAGAAAACATTATGCCACTTTCAACGAACATGTTCAACTTGAGCGGTCTTTAATGCTACGCTATTGTAATTATATTTGGTATAAAACAATCTAAAGAGTTACTTACAGTACAATTTCAATTTCCATTGTCTACGAGTGGTGCAGTCCCAAAATACGACTCCGCGTGTGCCAACGATCTTTCGCATAGTGATATAATATATAAAAGTGGTTTCGTTTCAGAAATTTCATCTTTATCTTCTCTTACGTTTTAGCAACACTCCTTCAAGAGAAGTCTTTCATCACAATCTCTGTCTGTCAAGGTCAAAACACAATACAACCTTGTAGTCCGCTTCGTGAGCCTCTCCGGGGCCCGAGAAAAAAATGGAAGCAGCTGACCTTCACTGTGAACGAGCATAAATTCTTACTTTGCAACATTCTGTGTAAAGCCATCTGTAGAAGTTGGTTTTTGCACGCCATGTTTGTATATTGTTTGCGTGATATTAAAAAAAGTTTGTTTAAAGGACGTTATGGTTCTAAGTACAGCCGAAAGACCCCTGAAAATCGCAAGTTATGGTAAGCTATGAAAAATAACTGGCGCCACCACCGTGCACTGCTAAGACTAACAACCAGGACATCAAAGATGACATCGCAAATGTCATTGATGAAATCACTGATGACATCACATGTGTATGTACTTTTCATGGAATTTGTGTACTAGGGATTTTTATTATAATGTTGCGAAAAAAGTGTCAAGGATATTGCAATAAATATACCGTTATTAGTGCTTTGAACGATGCATTGATATAAATAGCATTGTATTATGGGATTCTATCTAGTATACTGAGCTTCTAATGGAGAAACATAGCATTGTGTGCAGAGTACAAGATGAAAGTATAATATTTGTAATGTTAATATGTTGAATAATGAAATAATAATTGTCCTGAAATGTTCGAAAATTCACAAAATGGGGTTGTTCTGAGGACGTTATTCGTATTGTGTGATTGCTTAGCTGTATGCAATGAGGGAATGGCACAGAGAGTAAAGTGGACGCCGTCCGCGGACACCGCGGCTGTTCCTGGACAGGGCGTGCTACATCCGGGTTTTTCCAGGAAATCCAACATGGAAAGAAGACTGTACGGATCAGCCAATCAGATGTCGAGGTTGTGGATTTGTGTTGAAAGAGACTGTGTGTGGTGAAGATGGCAGAAGTGGAGAAAGTCAGGGTGTTGGTGCTCGGAGATATGTTTGTGCATGGTTTACAGCAGTACGCTGAATGCAGGCATGTTGCAAAGAACTTTGATGTGAAAGGAGTGGAGGTGGTGTGGAGCAGTGTGCCTGATTGCAATGTACAGGGAATTGTACAAGTTTGTGAGGATATGGCCACGATGAACAGTCTGCATGTGGTAGTTTTGCACTATGGTGCTTTCCATTTGGGCAACGTCAGTGCCCCTACTTTGTTGGCTGATTTGGAATGCTTGGTTCAAGCAGTAATGAAGATCCTTCCAAATGCAAAAGTAATTTTTTCTGGATTACTACCTAGGGCAGTATGAGACAATAGTTCAGTTTTTTGTCCTCAGCAAAATATTGCTAGGTGTGTCATCAACCGAGGCATGTGTGCCTTCATGCTTAGAGCTGGTATGTTCTTCTGTAACAATGAGAATATTGATGCCAGTAATGCTGTTAATTTTAAAGAAGATGGCATTTCTTTATCTTTTACGGGAAATGCCTTTCTATTTTGGAATGTAAGGGTTACTTTGGAGAAGGTTATGTGAAGATTTTAGGAGTAAAGTAAGAAAAAAAAACAAGAAAAAAAATACAAAATAACAGGTGTCTGTCAAGCATTTGTAAAAAAAAAAAAAAAAAAACGGCTCTTTTCAGAGCCAACTTCAAAGAGGAAATGGGGCACACTATTTAAATTTACATTCACCATGCTCAGATTTTCGATGTGTCCGCGGACATGGCGGTTGTCCGCGGACATGAAAATCACTACGAGGGGGTTAGTATGTTCTATGTTACATGTATATGAAGTCAGGGATATTATGTTTAAGTTGTGCTACTAAAAACCTATGAAAATCAGTGAAAAAACTTTGTTAAAGGGACGTTATGGTTAAGTTGCGCTACTAAAAACCTATGAAATTCAGTAAAAAAAACTTTGTTAAAGGGACGTTATGGTTAAGTTGCGCTACTAAAAACCTTTGAAATTCAGTGAAAAAACTTTGTTAAAGGGACGTTATGGCTCAAAGTAAAACCGAAAAACCCCTGAAATTCGGCAGTTATGGTAACATAAGCAACCATAACTCGCGCCACCGTGCACTGCTAACACTAACACCCAGGACATCAAAGATGACATCACAAATGTTATTGATGACATCACTGATGACATCACATGGCTGGCTCTCCATTTTTGTCCTTTACTGACATATCGAAGCCACATAGTTTTCTTCAGTAACAGTCAGGAAGTAAAAATTGAAAAGGTACTATATTTGTAGACTTAGGGTCCAGTCACATCATATGAAACATATACATAGCGGAAGATACAGGCTTGAAGGAGAGCAATCCTTTCTGTGCATGAAGATAATCATTATGGTTATCAGCACTTTCTCATAGCTTTATTTTTATTACTCTACCTTCCCTCTATATGCTCATATTTGTATACATTATAATCACTCTCCATAGAGTGAATGAGAGAATGGGAAAAAAAATTTGCTCGCGCCTACAGCCCAAACCGCTGGACGGATTTCCACCAAATTTGGACCAGGAGCAGCGGCTTGGTCCCGATAGCGTGCTTTTGCAAATTTGGTGAAAATCCGTCCAGTAGTTTATTTTTAAAATGACCAAAAAGTAGGTAAAAAAAAATTAGTGATATATGTGTTCGGTTCGCGGACACACTTCCCTGTTCGCTCCGCGGACAGTGTCCTGATTGGCCAATCGTCTTGCGTGATGTTCGCGGACATGCAACGTGTTCGCTGATTGGACGGCGTGGAGCGTGAAGCGCGTCAGATTTTTCGGTAGCGCCCGCCATCTTGGATTCGCGGACGTCCCTGGACAGCGCGGTGAAACTTTGTTCAAAATGTGTATTTTGTAGAGTGTGTTGGTGTGTAGGAGTGTTTGGGGAGGGTGGGAGTGTATGAGATAGGATGAAAGTTGTGTTCATTATGTGTTAGACGTTCTTTTTGTGTTCGATTTGTTTGCGGACATCACGGGTGTTCTGAAATGTTCTAAATAAACTGACTAGGGGGTGTTCTAAGGAGTCAATATGTGTCCGTTTTGTTCGCAAGCAAAGTGAAACTGTTCTAAGAACACTCGCGGTGTCCGGGGAGTGTTCGTAGGGGGTGTCCTGAGGACGCTCTCCGTATTGTTCTCTGTCAAGTTGAATGTGTTCTAAGAACACGCGCAGTGTCCTGAAATGTTCGCAAATAAACAAGATGGGGGTGTTCTGAAGACGTTTTTGAGAACACTCCCGGTGTCCTGAAATGTTTGTAGGGGGTGTCCTGAGGACGCTGTCCGTATTGTTCTCTGTCAAGTTGAATTTGTTCTAAGAACACCCGCGGTGTCCTGAAATGTTCGCAAATAAACAAAAAGGGGGTGTTCTGAAGACGCTTCTAAGAACACTTGCGGTGTCCGGGGAGTGTTCGTAGGGGGTGTCCTGAGGACGCTGTCCGTATTGTTCTCTGTCAAGTTGAATGTGTCCTAAGAACACTTGCGGTGTCCTGAAATGTTCGCAAATAAACAAAATGGGGGTGTTCTGAAGACGCTTCTAAGAACACTTGCGGTGTCCGGGGAGTGTTCGTAGGGGGTGTCCTGAGGACGCTGTCCGTATTGTTCTCTGTCAAGTTGAATGTGTCCTAAGAACACTTGCGGTGTCCTGAAATGTTCGCAAATAAACAAGATGTGGGTGTTCTGAAGACGCTTCTAAGAACACTCCCGGTGTCCTGGAATGTTCGTAGGGGGTGTCCTGAGGACGCTGTCCGTATCGTTCTCTGTCAAGTTGAATGTGTCCTAAGAACACTCGCGGTGTCCTGAAATGTTCGCAAATAAAGAAGATGGGGGTGTTCTGAAGACGTTTTTGAGAACACTCCCGGTGTCCTGGAATGTTCGTAGGGGGTGTCCTTAGGACGCTGTCCGTATTGTTCATTGTTAAGTTGAAAGTGTTCTAAGAACTATCGCGTTGTTCTGAAATGTTCGTAGGGGGTGTCCTGAAAACGGTGTCCGTATTGTTCGCTGGTAAGTTCAAAGTGTTCTAAGAACACTCACATTGTTCGCGGACATTAAACGTTTCCCATAGATCATAGTTGAAATGTTTGACTCTATGGATGTGATATGCTGCGGTGGTTGTTGCCAGGGCATAGAGTCTTGGGTGCATGGCCATTTGGCCATGCACCCAAGACTCTATGCCCTGACAACAACCACTGCAGCATATCACATTCATATTTGCTTATAACTTTGGGTGAAAACAAATGTATAAGGAACAAAGGTATTAGATACTATGGATGTGATATGCTGCTATGGTTGTCCTTATTATTGTATACTTACTGTTTGGTCTAGTAATGGGAGTCCATGTTTTTCTTCTTCATTTCTGTGATAAAAGAAAATAGCATGTTAGTATTAGTATTTTGTAATGACTTATTACATTGTATAAGCAATATACTTTTATTTTTTTTCGACCCTCATATTTAGTAGAGTACAAATCAGAGTACTGTGCAATTTGCTCAGTTTCTGTATTTGTTGCTAAAATCATTGGGTCTGTGGGAGAAAATAAAATCCATGTTGGATTAAAGAAAAACCCTTTTTCTGTTATGCTACAGTTTATTTGTTTGTTTGTTTTCAGTGTTCACTTGTTGTTTCTGGCTAATGCTTTATACTTTGCTTTGTTGTATTTTCTTTGGAGCAGTAACAGATTCTTCATTTGTTTTGATATTATAAAATTTTGGAGCAGTTAGATACCAATTGGCGTATTCGAACTGTCTATTCTTTTAATATATTTTAGTGGTTTTGATTTATCTATTTGGATATTGTTAAATTTTGGGACAATTAGATACCAATTGGCGTATTTTAACTGTGTATTTTTCGGTCTAATTTAATGGTATTCATTTATCTGATTAGTTGTTGTTGAATCTTTGAGCAGTTAGATAGCTTTTGGAGTATTCTAATAGTTTATATTATTTTAACACAAATTTATAATTTTGGGACAGTAAGATACCAATTGGCGTATTCTAACTGTGTATTTTGTGGTCTAATTTAGTGGTATTCATTTATCAGATTAGTTGTTGTAGAATCTTTGAGCAGTTAGATAGCTTTTGGAGTATTCTAACAGTTTATATTTTTTAACACAAATTTATTTAAAGGTTTAAATACAGTTTATTTATCAAATTTTGGTTTTAAGAACATCAAATAAGCGTTTGTAAGATTTGCTGGTAATCTCTGCTTTAGAGTAATGGTACTATCAATACATTCAAACCATCCTCATTTCTTTTTTATATATGCAATGTAGTGCCCTGAATTGGTTGTGGCTCCTGCGTGGTAGATTATACCTATTGTTGTGAAGGTTTTCTTACCAAAAGATATTTGACCATGTGTGAATCAAGTCAGCTTGCAGTTGTTTTTGGTACCATCTGCATTGTAACGTAGAAGCATTAGTATTACGTATTTACTAAGTGTTTGTATTACTAACGTAGAGCGATTATCTGAATTGCAGGTAGAGCATAATCTACCATGGTTTGCATTTTGTACAAGTTGCTGAAATGGAATGGATTCACAATTTGGTATTGATATATATATATATGAAGCGTTCATTGGGGATTTCTTCTTGTGTCACATTGTTGCAGAGAGTGCATGTATGTTTCCACATGTATTACATCTGAAAGATTTCATTGATAGGTATGTTTTTGTTTTCCAGTACTTGTAGTAAGTACATTAGAAATTCTTGTGGATCTTCCTGTGAGTTTATAGTGAATTTCACCATTCCAGCACAGTAGTCCAATTGTCGTCTTATTCCAAAAACACTATATGTGTTGTCAGGATTGTTTGCTGCATTTCTATGAAGTACTAACATTTGCAAACACAAAGGGTCTGTACTGTGTAAGTAAATGTTGTCAACAATTGGTGGTAATTGAAATAGAATATTCATTGCTACATTTGCATAGCAACTTACACCAACTATATTTGAGAATTTAAATGGTCTAGGTAGTTCTGTATCTAACTGCTTTTTTTGGAGTTTGTCTTCCTTCTTTAAAGAAGTACCTGGTTTACTTTCTCTAATTGATTCTTTTTTGTTTGTGGTACTTGATGAAGTATTAGTTTCTTTTACTCTCTTTGGAGGATTTGCAGTGACGTCCTGTTGCATTTCTGTTTGATTTAGTTTTCTTTTACAACGTTTTAGTTTTTGTGGAACAGAATATGTGTTTAGATGGGGAGTGTATAGTGAGCAAAGTCTATTATATTCTAAAATGCAAGGAATATCAGCGTTTACTTTACTTGCATCAAAGTTGATTAGAAATAGACCGTCAAGTGTACGTAAGCTTGATGGTGCTACGTAGCTCATGCCTTCTTTAAAGACTGTGTTACCAATATCTATCATTGCTTTGTCTAGGGTAAGACCTTGTGATTTATGAATCGTGACTGCGTATGCAAGAGTTAGAGAAAATTGTTCTCTGCGTACATACATATCTTTGAAGGAATCTAGCTGTTGAGCGTCCTATCCGTTTTACTTCTGAAAGTTTGTCAAAGAGTATATTGACAAACTGAATTTTGTTGTCACGTGGGTATGTTTGAAAGCCAACAACTGTACCCAGTGCTCCATTAACTAGTCCTTGGTCCACGTCAAGGTTACGTTTAAGCATTACTCTGCAATTTAAGGATAATTTTAACATCTTTTCTAAGCCTGCTGTGTTTGAGATTGATTTTTCTAAATTATTTAGTCTTGTTGTGGCTTGGTCACACATGGGTAGTGTCATACCATGTACATCTAGTTTGTCTGTGGCGCTAATTTCCATTATTGGTTGCATTTCTTTACTTAACATTATTTCATTGAATTTGAGACAGCTTGCAAGAGTTGGAATTAAGGCCATACAATTGACATTTTTGTGGGCTAATTGTTCCATAACATCTGTAGCACATGCATTATCGCCATAAAGTGCATTAATGTGCCGGGTTTTCAATGTTGCTTCTGCTTCTTTAGAAAGTACACCAACTCTCAAACTTTTTAAAATGTTGGCATAAGTGAGATCTGCAGATTGGTGCATGTTTTCTGTTAATTCTCTATATTAGAAATGTTGCCAAAGATTGACATTTCCAATGCTGCCAACAGTTTTACGGCAGAGTTTGTGCCCTAATGTTTTAAAAATAGGTTCACCTTTTACTGGTGTTAATTGAAGCAGATCTCCAAAAACAATAATGTGTTTTCCTGCAAAGAGCTCTTCATAGTCTGTTTTGAGTACTTCTTGTAATCTGAGGTGAATCAAAGCTAACATCAGGTTGGAGACCATGCTCACTTCATCTATTTGTAGCATTTTCATTTGTTTCAATACTCTGCGTAATTCCATTGCAGCTTCTGCAGAAAGTTTGTAATAGTCTAATTTGTTCTGGTGTTCTACTGGTAATAGTAGTAATCGGTGTAATGTAACACCACCTATGTTGTAGGCAGCTAAACCTGTGGGGGCAGTGACAACAGCTGACAGTTTGTTGTTTGTCAATTGTTGAAGGAACTTACTAATGATTTTGATTAGGAATGTTTTGCCAGAACCAGCTTCACCACTGACGTACAGTAGTATAGGTTTATAATTATGGCAGGAACATTCTTTATTTTCATGTTTTACACCATGTGCAATTTATTTTGTTACTTCTTGAAAAATGCTACTTTGCTCATTGTTTAGTTTTGATTGTAGTATAGTTAAGTCTTTCTTATCTTCATACTGACACATGGTGTTTTCTACTTCTATCATAGCTAATTCTGCCTCATTTGTTATTAGTGGTTCTCCCAGTGGTTCTTGGCTTCCTGTTACAGAAGGTTGACTACTGTCAGGAGTATCCTTATCTAGTTGGGCTTGGAGTTCTTCTTCATGTTGCGGTTCATTGTGCAACATTGTTTTGTACTGTGTAAAGTTTACATCAGTTATAGTGCTTTCATTTGCTTTGAAAGCATCCTCATATTAGTCATAGTTATCTAGTAATTGTTCTTCTTTTCTCCATGGTTTGAAGAGTTGTAGCAGGGACATGTAATATGCTTCTTTATGTTGAGGAGTCTTCAATGACAATTTGATATGATTAATTAAATTTGGTTTAGTGAGTTTAACTAAGCTGCCTTCACAGTCTGTCACTCTATATTTACCTTTTTTTTCATCAGGTTTCATATTATTTTTGTATGTGTAATTTTGGGCTATTTGGTATAGACACTTTTTTTTCCAAAGTATTACTTCTGTTTGGGTAGTATGTGTCCAATAAATTGTTTTTTAAAATGTCTTGGCTGTTGGGATCATGTTTGGCTATTGTTTCTATATGTTCATATGATTTTAGAACTCTTTTTCTAGATTTAGCTGGACCAAGACCTAGCCATACTATATTTTCAGATTTACCATACAATGAAGTACCAGTTAAACGATCAGCTGCTTCATAAGATCCACATTCTCTATGGGTGAGCATTTTTATGCCCAAGCTGTATAATTTCTGAGATACTGTTTTATCTGATGACAGGTCATTCCAGAGGTCTTGGAGCTCTGTCTTTTCTGCTTTAGTTAAGTATGCTGTGACATATCGTGCAACTGCAGTAGAATTGTCTGCAAAGTACTGCACATCTATGTTTGCATTCCATAAGTGGGCAATGATTGCATTATAATCATTGATATATTTTTCTTCTTCTTTTCTTTTTATGTAATATGTATTTTTAGGTGACTTACCTTTAACACTATGTCTAACTGAAGACATGAGGTTGTTTACTTGACCTGTATTTGTAACTGGTCTAGGGAAACCAAATCGGCATTTGGTGTAGTATTTGCCTTTGTTTTTGTATTTGCGACGACAATATTTTCCACATTTGTGTCTTTGAAATTGTAAAATTTGTGCACGAAGATCACTATTTGTGGCTTCTGATGGAATTTCACAAGTGACATATGTTTCAATAAACTGTAAAACAGTGGCATCACTGTCTTGACCAAATTTAGGAGCATCTTTAATCCATAAAAGCATGTGGATATGTGGTGCTCCTCTGGCTTGGTATTCTTTTCTCCAAAAGAAGTGTTGCACTTCTCCAAGGGGAGGAACAGTTTTATTACAAATAAAAAGTAGCATAGCAATGAAGCGATGGTGAAAATATCTTGAAACATTAAGAGGATCCAAAGAACAAAGTTCTCCAGGTGTTAGAATATCTATGTTTGTTTTGTTTTTATTTGATATGCGTAGGAAATCATGTAAATCTTCCCATGCATATTCTGCACAACTTAATGTAACAAACCAAGTGGGTGGGCCAAGGTTTCTGATCATACAACGTACATCTCCATGACGTCGAAACCAGTACTCTTTAGTACCACGCATATTTGCTAATAGATTTGTTATATTTGATTGTAAAACCTCATCCTTTTGTTGCACTTTCTCTAATAATTGTGTAGCTGTCATATTTTGAAAGTGTGATCCTGATTTTAATATGTGTGCAACTCCGTAACATAAAGTTGCTAGTTCACTTTCAAAGAGTAGGTGGAATATGTATTCCACATTTTGTCTAAATCTGGGATCTTCAGAATACATCCGTAATGAGCGGTATTCTGAAGCTGATATTTTAATAGGTCTATCATTATACCTTCCTCCTTTGCCAGTAGGAAAGAGTAGAGGAAAAGCATGTGCTTCTATACTTTTTGCCCATATACTGATTGGCGATCCTTTTGTTTGACGCATTTGGTAAGTTTCTAGTACATCTTGTACGGTGTCATTACAGTGCAAAGGATGAATTGTATAATGGTCTAAAGTATTTGATATTGTAGCAGGATCTAGTAGCTCAAATTGACCAGCTTCTTGTGTTTCTTGAATTATTTCAGTTGTATCTTTCAAGTTTTCTTCAATATTAATTTCTCTGTAATATTCATTATTCTCTTTAAGATATTGGAAGGCTTGTCTAACTTTATATAAATCTACCAGCTGTTGCCATATTTTTTTGTCTTTTGTAGGTACTCCATTTACTAATATAATTAAAGATTGCTGCATTGGACGTTGCACTCCTAGAGTATGCACATTTTCTTTTAGATTTAATGGTAAATAAACTACTTTTCCATGAATGCCTTTTACCAATTCAGAGGGAGGTAATTTTGCTGTTTTTGGTTGAAGGCGTATTATTGCTTGAAATGGGTGTACTGTTTGAATTATGATGCTCTCATATAAATTAAGTTGTTGTAGAGGTTTTGGTACTGGGTATAATTCCAAATTATTTGTGATAGAACGTGAAGGAGTTTGGTTGTTGTCAAGTTTTGTAGTGCAATAACTGCAAAGTATTAAGGGCTCAGTTATTTCATATTTGTTTTCTGCTAGAAGGTAGAGAGCTAATTCAAACCATTTAGAATCTTCATTGTCTTCTATTTTGTATGATAGGTCTACAGTTTTTGTGTTACTTTTATAAAACAATTCTAAGGCAACATACACATACATGGTTTGGTACTTCAGCTGATGTACTTTTAAATTTTAGTATTTCTTTTTTGTATGTGTTTAGCAAAAGGTTGCCATGTGTAGAATTGTTGCTTAATTGGTTTAAAGCTATTTCATTCTGCAAATGGCTTTCACTTCCAAAATATTTTTTCTGGATATAGTGAATTTCTTCAAGTAGGTCTTTTTCTGTACCATGTAGAAGGATGTTATTTAACTTTGCTAGTGCTAAAGCAGGACTTTTAGCATAGTACAGTTTATAGACTAGATTTCTTATAGTTGGCTGATGTGTTGATATCCTTTTGATATCATGGAAAGTGGTTTTACAAGTAGGTCCTGTAATCCAGGTCAATGGATCTCCTTGTAGTCCTGTGTACTTGCGCACTGGACAGATATCTATATTTTGCAGTAATTTAATTTTGATTTTGTCTTTGCTTTTTACATATTTATTGAGGAATTGGTGTAAAGATTTGAAACATTGTTTGGGAATGTTACAAATTGACGTGCATGGCCATTTGTACACTAGACGTTCTGATTCAGTTGAATGGAGGGGTAATTCTAAGTTTTCAGGGCATATTTTTGTAAGGAGTACTTCTTGTTCCATTATGGTATTATTCACTTTTTCATAACCTCGACCACTGCATATTTATGGCAATTGTATTCGTTTGCTTTTGTTTGTACGCTTCTTCATTAAAATATGGTTCTGTGCTCGTAGTGTGATTCCATTCACCTCTGCAGATACTTAAGAAGTTCTTTCTGTTGACATTTCACTTATTGAGAAGTCTTTTTTGTAATTTAGTTATTAGTTTTGTTAGTGGTTTCATTTTGTTTAATAGTAAAATAAATACATTTCTTTTGAGAAGAATTGCACTGTCCATCAATGTTTCTAAGATTAATTTCCTACGATAGGTTTTAAGCTTTGAACCTGATTTCTCTCCTGTTTTTATAAGATTTTGAAGGACTTTGTGATGGTATATTTTGGCTAAAATACTTTTCTTGGTATGCTTACTTTGCACTATATTAAAATTTGAAGAAGTAGTTTTATCTGTACTGATAGCTGATTTTCTGTTAATTGTTTTTTGGTTTGTTTTACATTTTGATAGAGGAAGCAAAGTTGATGTACTTGAAACTTCTTGTGTTTCACTAAATGATTGTATTAGCTGTTTTGTTTCAACTTTTTTTACAAATTCTGCTAGAGATGGATGCTTATGTTGGACACCTTTATTTTCATTTGCTCTACTTTTGCGTTGCTTTCTACGGACTTGTGTTTTGGTAGGCATTATTTAGGGTATGTTGAAAAAAATAAAGAAGATATGGGTTGGGGTGTTCTGGAATGTATGTGTGCTGTGCGCATGAGTGTTTGAGTAAGATGATAAAGATGTATGTAATGGTGTGTGATTGTGCATTGGGAACTAAAACTAGTAGGGATAGGTATTCTTGAATTTATGTGTTACTAAACTGGGGTTTAGATGACAAAAAAAAGTAAGCTAGTGGTGTGGAAAAGTACAAATAGTAAATCTAATGTATACAATTAAAACAGTTGTTTGTTCTATAATATGAAAATTGTAGTGGTTCAGTTGGCTAATTTGTGTGTCCAAAAATAGAAATTTGTGGGCCATTCTGGCTGTAAATCGCTGTTTAAGACATGGAAATTTTTGGACAAAATGGTACAAAATCTCTATTTTAAGAAACCAAAATAGCTCGTATTAATGTTATAGTATATTTGAATAATAATACAAATATTATGGTGATATTTTACTTACTCTTTTTTTTAAATTAACAGGTAACTTCTTAGTTTTTCTTTCTTCTTCGAATTTGGCTGCTTCTTTTCAGGAAACTGGTCTTCACTGCAATTGTAAAAGCTTCAAATTAGTAACTTTGTTTGTATATAGCACTGTTTTTAATTTAGATATTGATTTTTTTAATTGAAATCCTCAGTGCCTTCTGTAAAACCATTAAACTAATTTATTTACACAACATACATTGCATCAGTTCAGTACATATGATATGTTCTTAATGAACAAATTCTATTGAATGACTAACTGTAGCAAAAAAAATATATCTTTACTATGTCTTGTGAAATTTATAATATATTAGTGAATACCACTATTTCTGTAAGTAAACTGTTCTAGGTAATAGCGCCTCAATGTCATGTCTAATTAAAGTAATTAAGTAAATAAATAAATAAAAACAAAAAATATGAAATTGTATAAGTATTTTTATAAAGGTTTAAACATAGATTGTGTTTGCATGCAATTTTGTTTGAATATATGTAGTCTATATATTTCATTTAAAACATGTTAGTTTAACATGATTTGAGTGTGTGTGTATAAAGAAAGTAAAAAGTATAAAGGTTTATAAGTGATAGTTGATTTTAGGAAATTGAAAAAGTACAGTAAATTCATTTTACAGATTTTACAAGGTAAAATCCTGTTTGAAAATGTGTTCATCTACTATACAGAAAATATGCATACCTGAAGTTTGTGTTCATGGATATGGATATGCATGGAGCTGCAAGTAGAAATCTTGAAGACCTGTACAGTATTTCTGGTAGATGCTGCTTGCCAATGATATGACACTTGTACTCAGAGAGATTCAGAGTACATTTGCAGTGCTGATCTATGATGATGCAGTTAGATGTAGAGGTCTTGAATGTGATTGGTGCATGGTCATGTGATTTTTGAGGTACATCCAATGAGGGAATGGCAGAGAGAGTGTAATGGAAATGGTAGAAGAGCTGTTCATGTTACGATATGTCCGCGGACATGGCGGTAGTTCGCGGACATCGGGAGTTACATCCGGGGATTTTTGGGTTCAGAAGTCATGCAAATGAGAATAAGCACTGAAAGGTATTGGTCAGGAACGTTTGGTGGGTGTGTTGGGCCAGGAGAGATTTTCTCAGATACTCTTTTTGCTGAGAGAACAAAAGATAGCTATGGCTGTGTGTTTCAGAAAACAGATTGTTTGGATTTTAGGAGATTCGTAGATACATTGGTTGAAGGTGCATGCAGAAAGCTGTGGAGTAGCTGTAGATCTTGGATTGGATTCCCACATGTGGAAGTACACTGGCATGGAGTACGTGGAATGAAGTGGTTGGACTTGCTACCTCTCTGTGCTACTTTGGAGACAGAGCAACATCCAGACATAATTGTAATTCATTGTGGAGGGAACAGTTTAGGACATGTGACTGGAATTTTTTTGCAATTTGCTATGAAAGAAGGACTTAGGAAGGTTATGGACATGTTTCCTAATTCTCAAGTGATATTTTCACGGATTGCGCAGAGACAAATGTGGCTTCGTTCTTCTTCATTTGGTCCACAAATGGAAAAAGCGAGGCGCAATGTTAATAAGGCTGTTTGTGGATTTCTAAGAGATTTTGGCATGTCTTCTTTTCACAATGAAAATATTATGTTTTGTAGTACATACATTTTTTGCAGAGATGGAGTCCATCTTACTTATGCTGGCAATCAGATTTTTCTGAGAAATGTACAAAATGCATTGCGACCTTTTTTGGAATTACAACAACGATTTTGAAGTAGATGTTAAGCATTTACAATTTTTGACTTACAAACACCACCCAAAGGCTCTTTTCAGAGCCACCACTTCTTTCCAGAGAACATTACAATGTTTGTGATGGAGTAGCAACACAATTTTTTTAATGTTCGCGAACTGTCCGCGGACTTCTCAAAAATACAAAGAGCCCTGCTTCATTTATTTTCACTTCTATTGTTTAACTGGGAAAGGCGACTCTGAAAAGAGCCTTATTTTTTTTTTATTTTTGTAATTTTGTATTTTTTTTGGTTTTTCAGACACAACACACTAGGAGAGGAGGGTAAAGGAGGGTAAAGGGGGGGACACCAACCACAGGGATAAGAAAGGGCGAGCTGAGAGAGGAAGATGTAGAGTGGGTTTTATTTGGGTAGTGAGCAGGTCTTCTCGTGCTCTGAGACGATAGTCTCAAAAGCACTCCGAAGTCGCTCCCCCCTGCAGAGTACTGTGTCACAGTACATACATACAACTGTGACCCTCGAAAGGTAAGGGTCATCAGCATTCTGTATGGCCTGTGAGGCAGCTTGAGAAAGACGCTGTCCCACAGAGGTGGTCCTTGTGGTGACAGGATCAGAAACAGAGGATGAAGTAGAGGAAATCAACCTGCTACGTTCTTCACAAGGTACAACCCTGCGAATAGCCCCAGAGTGAAATGACCTCAGGTGTCGCTTCATAGTAGTGGTCCCAAAGCTGTAGTTACCGTGCTTCCCGCGACTGAGTATCATTTTGCACTCATTGCAGGTAACTTGGTTCGCACGAGCCTTAGGACCATTCCCATGAATGGTAAATAACCGCCACACCCAAGACTCACGCCTAGTGTGGGTGGTAGGGATTTCCTCTACCTCATTCTCATCATCCTCTTCTTCCTCCTCCGCATCCTCACTCCTGTTCCCCTCTTCAGGCCCTTGGGGAGGTGGTGGTGGTGGAGGGGGTGGGGTGGTGGAGGGGGTGGGGGTGGTGCTGAAGCAGGTGCAGCACCAAGTGGCAGTTCAGCAGCCAAGGATGCCATCTCGATGATGGTGTAGTCTGCAGGTGGCAGCAAAAATCACATCACTGTGTTCTGAAGAATAGCCAGAAACACAATGGGAATAAGCTCTTGGGCGTGGTCTTTTATAGGGATGCTTATGCGCGGTCCGCGGACATGCGCACTGTCCACGGACAGATCGAACACAAAAAAAGAATCGGAAAGTTTCAAAAGGTATATAGAAACTCAAGATTGCTATGTGGGACTTGTGCCATGGCGAGATTTTATTGAAAAATATTATGGATTAACTGAAAATGTACTTTTAAATTGTTCGGGGACACGAACAGTGTCCGCATTTCAGGACACACGATGAGCATGGGCGCGGTCATATGATCTGTTTGCGAACTAGTCCGCGAAGGAAGCGCCTGTCCGCAGGACACCAAGTGCACGGAGATTGGTTAGTGCATGCGCATTGATGTCCTACGGACACTGTTCGGGTTCTGAAGTAATTAAAAGTGCGTCACACGTGAAACGAACATTTCAGGACACTGCGTGTGTTCTTAGAACAGTTTAAACTTGGTAGCGAACAGTAAGGACAGATATTGTGTTCTTCAGGACACGTGTAATTTAGTTTATGTACGAACATTTCAGGACACCAATTGTGTTCTTAGAACAGTTTCAATTCGGTAGCGAACACTACGCACAGGTATAGTGTTCTTCAGGACACCTCCATTTTTGTTTATGTACGAACATTTCAGGACACCAATAGCGTTCTTAGAACAGTTTGAACTTGCTAGCGAACAGTACCGGACAGGTATAATGTTCTTTAGGACACTTTAATTTTTGTTTGTTTACGAACAATTCAGGACACCGCGTGTGTTCTTAGTACAGTTTCATGTTGCTAGCGAACACTACGAACAGTTGTACTGTTGTTCAGGACACATCATTTTCGTTTATTTACGAACATTTCAGGACAGCAATTGTGTTCTTAGGACAGTTTTAAGTTCATAGCGAACATTACGGACAGATATAGTGTTCTTTAGAACACTTTAATTTTTGTTTCTTTACGAACATTTCAGGACACCACGTGTGTTCTTAGAACAGTTTCAACTTGCTAGCAAACAGTACGAACAGGTGTGGTGTTCTTCAGGACACCTCCATTTTCGTTTATGTACGAACATTTCAGAACACTCGCACTGTCCGCGGACACATTTATTGTTTTAAAAAAAAAAACGGAAACTATTCACAATACAATATAAAAATTAAACTTTATTTAACATATATTAATAATTTATGACAGAGAAGGTGAGGCAGAAACAGAAACAAAAACAGGAGAATTTGGGGTTTCAACATGATTGGTATTAGGTGAAGAAGGGATGGAAATCTCATAAAAACGTTTTGGATTATGGAGAGGGTTTGGGGATAATTGACTGGGATATGGTGAGGAGGGACAAGTACATGTGGGGGAATGGTATGACGTTTTTGTTTTAAAATGATCTTCAACAAAAGTTTTCAAATTATTAAAATTAGTCAACAATAAATCAATTTTTTCTTTTATGTTGTCAAGCGTGTTTTCCATAACAGCTTCTTCAGAGGTAGTTTCTATTTTGTTATGCTCTGTACAAAAAAAATATATATATGTTAAATGTATACAAAATAATAATATTTAAATGGTTTATATTATAAAGTGTTTACCATTAGTTTCACTATCTTGTGACATTTCTTCATGTGGGAAATTGTCCTCTAGCCATTCCAGAGTACTAGACATTTCTGTGAGAAAAAAAAAAAGATAACATATTTTTTAATCTAATACAGAAAGTTTATAAATATGTGAGTAAAATGAAGTACACTTACTATTTCTGGTAAGATAAGTTCTATGTATTCAGTGGGTCTGGTCTTGTTCTCAGTTCTGTTGTGTCTGTGAGGTTATTATGTTGGAAGCCAATTTATGTTCTTGTGGTATATTCCATTTCAGAACATATTGTATTTAAATGAATGGTTAGTGTGTTACATATATGGGTTACATTTCTTATGTATTACTATATATAATGTATTTGTGTGCTGCTTTTTGAATTTGTTAAATGTTCCTATATTATGATATAACAATCAAACATACCCCACCCCCCCCCCCCAACAGTTTTTAGGTAGTGGTACTGTTCTCCGAACATGTCCGCGAACATTAAATAAGTTTGCGGACATCACGTTCATAAGAAGATATCTAGTCAGTTCCATATGACATGTATATAAAGTCAAAGTCATTATTGTTAAGTTTTGCTACTAAAAAACTATGAAATTCAGTGAAAAAACTTTGTTAAAGGGACGTTATGGTTAAGTTGCGCTACTAAAAACCCATGAAATTCAATGAAAAAAACGTTGTTAAAGGGACGTTATGGTTAAGTTGCGCTACTAAAAACCTATGAAATTCAGTGAAAAAACTTTGTTAAAGGGACGTTATGGTTCCAAGTAAAACCGAAAAACCCTTGAAATTCACCAGTTAAGGTAAGCTAAGCAACCATAACTCGTGCCACCACCGTGCACTGCTAAGACTAACACCAAGGACATCAAAGATGACATCACAAATGTCATTGATGACATCACTGATGACATCACATGTGTATGTACTTTTCATGAAATATGTGTACAAGGGATTCTTATTGTAATGTTGCGAAACAAGTGTCAAGGATCATTGTAATAAATATCATACCCTAATTAGTGCATTGAACGATGCATTGATATAAATAGCATTATATTGTGGGGTTCTATCTGGTATACTAAGCTACTGATACAGAAACATAACATGGTGTGCAGTGTACAAGATGAAGGTATAATATTCGTAATGTTAATATGTTGAATAATGAAATGATAATTGTTTTCTTAATAGATTTTTGTGTACTGTGAAATATGTAATACGTAGCTAATAAAACATTACTATAGACAAAACACAAAGACACAAGAACACATACCAATATGGGTATATACAGGGAAAGTGAAGTTAGCAAAAAAGCACAAGTAGTAGCAGAAACAATTCATAACTTAACTGATTATTTTCATGCAAATAAATGATTGCTCTGTTTCAAAGCTGCTATTCACCCTATGTATATGTATCACTTGATGTGATTGGACGCACAGGGAAAGTACAGCCATAAAAAAAAAAAACAGAACTATCAGAAAGTGCTCATAAGTCTATTGATTATCTTTATGCACAAAAAGGATTGCTGTCTTTCAAGCTTGTGTCTTCCCGTATGTATATGTTTCATATGATGTGACTGGACTCTAACTGAATTACTGTAAGAACCTACTTGAAGGATACGTCTACAAATAAAATAAAATGTTTAGTTTCTGACTGTTACTGAAGAAAACCATGTGGCCTAGATATGGCAGCAAAAGAAAAAATAGTGAGCCAAAAATGTGATGTCATCAGTGATGTCATCAATGACATTTGTGATGTCATCTTTGATGTCCTGGGTGTTAGTCTTAGCAGTGCACGGTGGTGGCGTGAGTTATGGTTGCTTAGCTTACCATAACTGGCGGATTTCAAGGGTTTTTCGGTTTTACTTGGAACCATAACGTCCCTTTAACAAAGTTTTTTCACTGAATATATATATATATATTTTTTTTTATTTTTTTTTTTTTAACAGACCATGCAAAGATTGAAGAAAGTTCACCAAAAGACGCAGTGCAACACATCTTGAAATCCATAGAAGAGAAAGTGGACATGCTGAAAGAGAATTTTAATGGTTTAAGGCTATTTGTAGAGGACCACGTCAAAGGAAAAATTAGATACCACTGTACTACCTGTACCTGTCCCCCTTCTCCATTTCCCAGTGAACTATCCCCAGACCCTCAAGAATAACATAAACTTTTCAACAAAGCTTCCATACCTTCATCCCCTCACAACCAGCCTTTGGAAAACCCTAATTCCCCTATATTTGTTTGAGTGTCTGCTCCCCACTCTCTCTCTTAATTGCTATATATGTGTTTAATAAAAAAAAAAGTTATGGTAGTTTTAATGGAATTTTTTGCATCTCATTCTTTTTTTAAAAGAGTTAAAATGTCCGCGGATAGCGCGCCTGTTCGGCCTGTGCGTAATTAATAAAATATGGACGTCCTAAGGACAATACACCTACCCGTACCATTCGCAACCAAGATGGAACTGTTCTTAGAACACACCAGCTGTCCAAGATGTCCGTAAATCAACAAAATGGGGGCGTCCTAAGGACATTATACCTCACCGTACTGTTTGCAACCAAGATGAAACTGTACTTAGAACACACCAGGTGTCCGGGATGTCCGTAAATGAAGAAAATGCGAGTGTCCTAAAGACACTATGGGCCTCATTACGACCCAGGCGGTAAGTTACCGCCTGGGCCGTGACTTTACCACCATGGTGTAAACTACGTTTACACCATGGTGGTTGGCGGACTTACCGCCCCATTCCGACCTTGGCGGGGCGGTAAGTCCCCAATCCCCATTTACCCTTCCCCATTCCCATTTTTGCCCCATAGGGCATAATGGGAGTGGGGAAGGCGTTAATTACGCCACCGTAAATTACGGTGGCGTAATTAACTCCATGGTCCCTTAGCGCCATGGATTTTAACACCCGCTAAAATCGGGTGTTAAAACCTCCATGGCGCTAGGGGAACTCGGAATTGGCGGTAAGGGGTCGGCGCAGCTAACGCTGGCGTTAACCCCTTACCGCCAGGGTCGTAATGAGGCCCTATACCTGTCCGTACCGTCCGCAGCCAAAATGGAACTGTCCATAGAACAGGCGCGGTGTCCGGCATGTTCGTAGTCAAACAAAATGGAGGTGTGCTAAGGACACTATACCTGGCTGTACATTCAGCAGAACATCTACGCACATGCGCTCCACACCCATAAATCCTGCGAACATCGTGCCTGTCCGTAACTATCCTTCTTACTTTTGTCACACTTTTAATTAGTTTCAGGACCCGAACACTGTCGGTAGAACACCCGCGCGCATGCGCACAACCGTTCCTGTGCATTTGGTGTCCTGCGGGCACCCATTTCCTTTGCGGATGTGTTCATGCCGTCACCATGTGACCGCACCCACGCTGAGCGTGTTTCCTAATTTGCACACTTTGTCCGCTTCCGCAACATTTCAAAAGAACTTATGAAGACAAGCCAAATAATTTTACAATACAAAATCACCATTTCACATGTCCCATACAATGGCCCTAGCTTTCCACATATTGTTTGGAACTTTTTGAACACTTTTGACTGATCGATAAGGTCACGAGGCAAACCCCTCCACCCCTATAAAAGGCAACACCCCCGAGCTCATCTTCATTGTACTTCTGGTGATTGTAGATTGAGTTTTGCTACCTTTAGTGCTCTAGCAGAGATTACCTCACCAACCCTGAAGGCATCCATGGCTGCTGTTGCTACATCATTCTCAGCACCACTGCAAACCCTCCACCACCACCACCTCCCCAAGGGCCTGCAGAGGGAAACATGCGTGAGTATGTAGAGAGCGAGGAAGAAGAAGATGAATAGAATGAGGTGGAGGAATTCCCTACTACCAGCACTCACCAGGAGTCATTGGTTGTGGCATTTGTTTACCGTTTATGGTAACGTACCAAAAACACGTGCGAACCGGGTCACCTGTAAACAGTGCAAGTTGGTGCTGAGTCATGGCAGACCTGGTGCGTACAGCTTTGGTATGAAAACCATGAAGCAACGCCTAACTTTGTTCCACGGTGCATACATCACAAGGATGTACCATTTAAAGAACATATTAGGTTGACTTCCTCTACAGCATCCTCCGTTTCTGATCCTCTCACCACAAGAAACACTCCTGTGGGAGAGCACATCCCTCCAACTGCTTCACAGGCCATTCGCAATGCTGTTGACCCTTACCTTTCGAGGGACACAATATTGTGTATGTACTGTGGTGCAGTACTCTGCAGGGGGGGAGAGTCTTCAAAGTGCTTTAGAGACTACGGTCACGGAGCACCAGAACAGCTGCTACCTACCTAAATAAGGCCCACCCTACATCTTTCTCTCTTCACCTGCCCTTTCTTATCCCTGTGGTTTGTGTCCCTTCCTTACCCTCCTTTCCCCTCCTCTCCTAGTGTGTCGTGTGTAAAAAATCCCACAAAAATATAAAACAGAAATTTAAAAAAGGCTCTTTTCAGAGCTGCCTTCTCAGTTTAAAAATGGAACTATCAAGTACACGGTTTAGGCACCCATGCATTTTTCAAAAAGTCAGCAGACAGTCCTAGGACAGACAAAACTTTAGGGTGCAACCGTAGCAAAACCAATGCACTTTTCTCTGGGAGTAAGTGGTGGGTCTGAAAAGAGACTTTTGGGGGTGTTTTGTGTGTCTGAAAAACTTGGATTCGTCAAAATGTAATCCAAAATAGGTGACTATAGTTCCAAAAAATGTTGCAATGCATTTTGTACATTTCGAAGAAAAATCTGATTGCCAGCATACGTAAGATGGATTCCATCTCTGCGAAAAATGAATGTGCTACGAACCATAATATTTTCATTGTGGAAAGAGCATATGCCAAAATCTTTTCGAAAAGGCACAAACAGCCTTGTTGACATTGTGCCTTGCTTTCTCCATTTTTGGACCAAATAAAGAAGAACGCAGCTGCATTTGTGTTTGCGCAATACAAGAAAAAATTACGTGGCAATTTGGAAACATGTCCATGACCTTCTCAAGTCCTTCTTTCATTGCAAATTGCAAAGAAATTCCAGACACATGCCCTCAACTGTTTCCTCCACAATGAATGATAATTATATCAGGATGATGCTCTGTCAAAGTAGCACAGAGAGGTACCAAGTCCAGCCACTTCATTCCTCCACGCACTCCATGCCCGTGCCCTTCCACATGAGGGAATCCAAGATCTGCATGTATACCGCAATATTCTGCATGCACCTTCAAGCAATGTATCCATGAGTCTCCCAAAATCCAGATAATCTGTTTTCAAGCACACACAGCCATAGCTGTGTGTTCTCCTCTCAGGGAAAAGACATTCTCACTAAATCTCTCCGTTCACAACAAACCCATTGAACTTTACTGACCATTCCCTAGCTCTGCTCATTCTCATTTGCATACCTCTCCACCCCAGAATCCCTGTATGTAATACGCGCTGCCTGCAGAATACCGCCGTGCCCGGGGACATGTAGAGGATCTGAGCATGACGACTGTACATTTCAATAGTGTTCCCCATTTCCCCTTTAAGGTGGGCTCTGAAAAGAGCTCTTTTTTTGTTTTTTTTGCAGATGCCCGAAAGACACCTGTTATTTTGAATTTTTTTTCTTTTTTTCTTCTTAGTTTGCTCCTACAATCATCACATAACCTGCTCCAAAGCAAGCCTTACATTCCAAAAGAACATGATATTTCCCAAAAAAGATAAAGAAACACCATCTGCTCCCAAATAAGCCACATTACTGGAAACAATGTTCTCGTGGCTACAGAAAAACATACAAGCTCTTAACATGAAAGCACACATGGTGGGATTGATTGCACACCTACCAATACTTTGATCTGGACAAAAAACAGAACTGTTGTCCCATTTTGCTCTAGGCAGTAAGCCAGAAAAAAATACTTTCGCAGTTGGAAAGATGTTGATGACTGCTTGAACCAACTGTTCCAAATCTCCCAACAAAGTAGGTGAACTCACGTAGCCCAATGGAAAACAGCATAGTGCAAAACTACCACATGGGGACTGTTCATCCTACGCATATCTCTGCAAACTTGGAGAATTGCCTCTACATTGAAGTCAGTCGTAGCACTCCACACCACCTCCACTCCTCATACATTGAAATTGTTTGCCACATGCCTACATTCAGAATAGCGCTGTAAACCTTGGACAAAAATATCTCCGAGCACCAATACCCTGACTGTCTCCACCTCTGCAATCTTCACTACACACACTCTCTTTCTACACAAATCAACAATGTCAACATCTGATTGGCTGATCCCTACAGCCCCTTTCCATGCTGGATTTACTGTAAAACCTCATATGTGGCATGTCCTAGCCGCGTACAGGGGCGGTGTCCGCGCGGCTCGTAACTCTTAGCCAGCCCTTCTACCCTTTCCTCATCACTCACAAATCCATTCCCTCATTGGACACAGCTAATCAGTCACACAACCATCCACCAATCACATCCAAGACCTCTACATCTAACTCCATAATCAGAGTTCTGCACTTCAAATGTACTGTTGATCACTCTGAATACAAGTCTCATATCATTGCAAAGCACCTACTACAAAAACTACTGTGCAAGTCTCGAGGATTTCTACTTACAGCTCCATGCATACCCACATGCATGATTACAAAGTACAGGTATGGATATTTTATTCAGAGTACATGTGCAACTCTTATGATGCCATTTAAAGAAATTAATACCACTAGATCTGCATAGCCAATACATACATCCCAACGATCCCACTTTAAGCGCAAGACTTCTGATTTTTCATTGAAAAATCGCACTACTTTTTACTATCTCCCGCATAACCTATACATATGTACCAACCCTCCCGATTTACGTGCGAAACTCAATTTTTCATTAAAAAAAGTCACAATTTTTTACTGTCTTCCGGCTAAATTAATGCTACTTCCAATGCGATCATATGAGAAAAATAAACGTTCCCGATTCCTGTGGTGACATCTCCCTCTCAGGTGTTCCTGATTTTTCGCATTCCTACTTATAATATGAAAGCATTCAAATTTTTCCCATCTACTATAATGACCTATCACTTCCAAACCTCTCTGCTACCCACAACACAGCTGAAGAAAACAAGGGAATTTCATTAACTTAAAATTGTACTAATTTGCGAAGCAGGTTCAACTAACATACGGCAAATAACATATGAAGGCTGCACATAGACAAATGAAATGCACGCATACACTGTGTTGAGATATGAAACAAGAATACTTCCACGAAAGCTTAAAAATAAATGTGTACATTAACATCACTGCTTTAAACAAACAAAATTACTAACTTCTTCCTTTTAGAATTGCAGTGAAAACCACTCTCCTTCAAATCAACAGCATCTACACTACAAACAACATATCCGAAGAAACCTGGTCATTCCACAAAAAATAATACAAATATCATACACAAGCCTTAGAATGTTAGTACTACAAAACAAATACATGTTTTAATTTTATACCATTACGTTTACTATTACTGCTTCTCCTCAACACTAGCTCACTTTCTACTCTCATCTGAAGCACAGTGTAGTAACATACAAAAAGAAAAATAGCCTCCCCAACTCATTGTAACTGCCTAATGCACATTCACACACCACCACAAACATCTTCCCCATCAAACTCATACACGCATGCACACAGAACACATACATTGTAAAACAGACCAACCCATACCTTCTTTTTTTTCAACAGACCCCAAAGAATGCCTACCAAAAAGCAAGTTCGTGGAAAGGAACGCAAAGATAGAGCAAATGAAAATAAAAGTGGCCAAAGTAAGCATCTATCTCTACCAGAGTTTGTACAAAACATTGAAACAAAAAAGCGAATGCACTCATTTACCGAAACAAAGGAAGCTTCAACTACAGAAACTTTGCCTCCTCTATCAAAATGTGGCACGAAACAGAAAATGCTTAACAAGAATTCGGCTGCCACTACTGCTAACACTGCTCCTATAAATCTGCATATACTAGCTAGAAACCATAGTAAAAAAAGTATTTTATCAAAAATGTTCCGCCACAGAGTCCTTCAGAATCTAATAAGAAGAGGAGCAATATCATCCACAACCCTTAAAACCTACCATAGAAAATTAATACTAGAAGCTCTCGTAGACAGTGCAATCCTTCTCAAAAGGAAGTTATTTATTTTAGTTTTAAACAGGATGAAAGCACTAACAAAACTAAGTACTAAAGTACAAAAGAAACTTCTAAATAAATGGAATGTCAACAAAAATAACTTCGTAAATATTTGTGGAGGTGAATGGAGTCACACAATGACCACAGAACCATATTTTAATGAAGAAGCATACAAACAAAACCAAACAAACACAGTTGCCATCAATAGCAGTGGACGAGGATATGAAAAAATCAATAATACCAACATGGAAGAAGAAACACTGCTTACAAAAGTATCCCCAGAAAACTCAGAATTACCTCTCCATACGACTGAACCAGACCGTCCAGTATACAAATGGCCATGCAAGTCAATGTGTAACATTCCCAACAAATCTTTCAAATCTTTACGGCAGTTCCTCAATCAGTATTTGAAAGGTAAAGACAACATGAAAATGAAAGTGCTGCAAAATATGGATACCTGTCCAGTGCGCAAATACACTGGACTACAAGGGCATTAATTAGCCTGCATTTAAGGACCTATTGCAAAAAGCTACTTCCATGATATCAAAATGATATTAACACATCATTCAAATGTAAGAGACCTTGGGCCTCATTACGACCCTGGCGGTAAGGGGTTTACGCCAGCGTTAGCTGCGCCGACCCCTTACCGCCAATTACGAGGTCCCCTAGCGCCATGGTGCTTTTAACACCTGCTTTTAGCAGGTGTTAAAATCCATGGCGCTAAGGGACCATGGAGTTAATTACGCCACCGTAATTTACGGTGGCGTAATTAACGCCTTCCCCACTCCCATTATGCCCTATGGGGCAAAAATGGGAATGGGGAAGGGTAAATGGGGATTGGGGACTTACCGCCCCGCCAAGGTCGGAATGGGGCGGTAAGTCCGCCAACCATCATGGCGTAAACGTAGTTTACGCCATGGTGGTAAAGTCACGGCCCAGGCGGTAACTTACCGCCTGGGTCGTAATGAGGCCCCTAGTGTATAAACTGTACTATGCTAAAAGTCCAGCTTTAGAACTAGCCAATTTAAATAACACTCTTCTGCATGGTTCACCCAAATATCTACAAGAAGAAATCAACCGTTTCCAGAGAAAATATTTTGGAAGTGAAAGGCACTTACAAAATGCAATAGCTTCAGAACAGATAGCAACAATTCTGCACATGGCAACCTTCTATGACACACATACAAAAAAGAAACACTAACATTTAAAAGTACATCCGCTGAAGTACCAAACCGTGTATGTGTGTGTTGCCACAGAACTTTTTACAAAAGTAACACAAAAACTATAGACATAACATCCAAAATAGAAGACAATGAAGATTCCAAATAGTTTGAATTAGCTCTCTACCTTTTAGCAGAAACCAAGTACGAAATAAGTGAACCCCTAATATGTTGCAGTTACTGCACTACAAATCTTGACAACAACCAAACTCCTTCACGTGCTATCACAAATAATTTGGAATTATTCCCACTACCAATACCCCTGCAACAACTCAATTTGTATGAGAGCATCATACTTCAAACAGTACACCCATCTCAACCAATAATACGCCTTCAACCAAAAACTGCAAAATTACCTCCATCTGAATTGGTGAAACGCATTTGTGGCAAAGTAGTTTATTTGCCATTAGATCTGACTGAAAATGTGTACACTCTAGGAGTGCAACGTCCAATAGAGCATTCTTTAATTGTCTTAATAAATGGTGTACCAACAAAAGACAAAAACATTTGGCAACAACTCGTGGACTTACATACAGTTAGACAAGCCTTGCAATATCTGAAAGACAATAATGAATACTACAAAGAAATAAATATTGAAGAAAGGTTAAGGGAAACAACTGACATAATTCAAGAGTCAACAGAAACTGGTCAATTTGAACTGCTGGGTCCTGCTGCTGTATCCACTCGTTTGGACCATTATGCATGTCATCCATTGCACTCTAATGAGAGCATACATGATGCACTAGAAACTTACCAATTGTGACAAACCAAAAGGTCACCAATGAGCATATGGGAAAAAAGTATAGAAGCACATGCTTTTCAACTACTATGTCCTACTGGCAAAGGAGGAAAATATGATGATAGACCCACTCAGATAACAGCATCAGAATACCGCTCATTACGAATGTATTCTGAAGATTCCCAGATTTAGACAAAATGTGGAATACATATTCCACCTACTCTTTGAAAGTGAACTAGCAACCCTATGTACGGAGTTGCACACATATTGAAATCTGGAACCCACTTTCAAAATATGTCAACTATGCAATTAATACAAAAAGTGCAAGAAAAAAGCTGAGGTTTTACAATCAAGCATAATAAATCTGTTTGCAAACATGCGTGGTATGAAAGAATACTGGTTCCGGCGTCACAGAGATCTATGTTGTATGATCCACCCTCTTGGTTTGTTACATTAAGTTGTGCAGAATATGCATGTGAAGATTTACATGATTTCCTATGCATATCAAACAACAAAAGAAACAACATAGATATACAAACACCTGGAGAACTTTGCTCTCGATCCTGGTAATGTTTCAAGATATTTCCACCATTGTTTCATTGCTATGCTACTCTTTATTTGTAATAAAACTATTCCTTCCATTGGAGAAGTGCAACACTTCTTTTGGAGAAAAGAATACGAAGCCAGAGGAACACCACATAGCCACATGCTTTTATGGATTAAAGGTGCACCTAAATTTGGTCAGGACTGTGATGCCACTATTTTGCAGTTCATCCAAAAATATGTCACTTGTGATATCCTTTCACAAAGGACACATAGTGACCTTCATGGACAAATTGTACAATTTCAAAGACACAAATGTGGCAAATATTGTCATCGCAAATACAAAGCAAAGAGAAATACTACACCAAATGCCGCTTTGGTTTCACTGGACCAATTACAGAAACAGGTGAAATGAACAACTTCATGTCTTCAGTTCGACATAGTGTTAAAGGTAAATCACCTAAGAACACATATTACATAAAAAGAACAGAAAAATCAAAATATATCAATGATTACAATGCAATAATTTCCCTCTTATGGGATGCAAACATAGATGTACAGTACATTGCAAACAATTCCACTGCAGTTCCACAATATGTTCTAGCCAAATTAACAAAAGCAGAAAAAAACAGAGCTGCAAGACCTCTGGAATGACCTATCATCAGACAAAACACTATCTCAGGAATTGTACAGCCTGGACATAAAAATGCTCTCTCATAGAGAATGTGGTGCCTAAGAAGCTGAAGATTGTTTAACCGGTACTGCTTTGTATGGAAAATCTGAAAATATAGTATGACTAAGTCTTGGTCCTGCTAAATCTAGAAAAAGAGTTCTCAAATCATATGAGGACATAGAAACAACAGCCAAAAATGAACCCAACAGCCAAGACTTTTTGAAAAACAATTAACTAGACACATACTACCCGAACAGGAGTGCCACTTTGGAAACCATGTGTCTATACCAAATAGCCCAAAACTGTGCATACAAAAATAATATAAAACCTGATGAAAGCAATGGTAGATATAGAGTGAGGGATTGTGAAGGCAGCTTAGTGAAACTTACCAAACAAAGCTTATTTAATAATTTCAAATTGTCATTAAAAACCCCTCAACAGAAAGAACTATATTACATGTCCTTGGTACAACATTTTTATACCATGGAGAAAAGAGGAAGAGATGCTAGATAACTATGACTGCTATGAAGACGCTTTCAAAGCAAATGACAGCGCTATCCCCGATGTGAACTTTATGCAGTACAAAACAATATAGCACAATGAACATCAACACGAAGAAGAACTCCAGACCCAACTAGATAAGGACACTTCTGACAGTAGTCAACCCTCTGTAACAGGAAGCCAAGAACCACTAGGACAGCCACTAATAGCAAATGAGGTAGAATTAGCTATGACAGAAGTGGATAACACCATGTGTCACTATGAGGAAGTTACAGAAGACCTAACTGTACTACAATCAAAACTTAACAAAGACCAGCGCACCATTTTTGAAGGGGTAACAAAAGAAACTGCATATGGTGTACAACACGAAAATAAAGAATGTACCTGCCAAAATTACAAATCTATACTGATGTACGTCAGTGGTGAAGCTGGTTCAGGCAAAACATTCTTAATCAAAATCATCAGCAAGTTCCTTTAACAATTGACAAACAACAAACTTTCAGCTGTTGTAAATGCCCCCAGAGGTTCAGTAACTACAACATAGGCAGTGTCACTTTACACAGATTATTACTCCTTCCAGTAGAACACCAAAACAAATGAGACTATTACAAACTTTCTACAGAAGCTGCAATGGAACTACGCAGAGTATTAAAACAAATGTAAATGCTACTGATAGATGACGTGGGCATGGTCTCCAACCTATTGTTGGCTTTGATACACCTCAGATTGCAAGAAGTACTTAAAACAAACTACAAAGAACACTTTGCAGGAAAATACATGATCATTTTCAGAGATCTTCTACAATTGACACCAGTGAAAGGTGATCCTATTTTTAAAACCTTAGGACACAAACTCTGCCGTAAAACTGTTGGCAGCATAGGACATGACAGCCTTTGGCAACATTTCCATTACAGAGAATTAACAGAAAACATGCGTCAATCTGCAGACCTCACTTACGCCAACATTTTAAAAAGTATTAGAATTGGTGTACTATCTCAAGAAGTGCAAGCAATATTGAAAAAAATGGCACATACATGCACTTTATGGTGATAACGCATGTGCTACTGATGTTATGGGACAATTAGCGCACAAAAATATCAATTGTATGGCCTTAATGCCAACTCTTGCAAGCTGTTCCAAATTCAATGAAACAATCTTAAAAAAAAGAAATGCAACCCAAAAAGTGCTCTTCCTATGGAAACAGCAACTACCGTGGCCGTGTAATAAGGCAGCGTAGTTATGGTTAAATTGCTGTTTCCAAAGGAAGAGCACTTTTTTGGGCGGCTTATAACTTCGCTACCCCTGGACGAATCCACACCAAACTTTGCAAAAAAAGTACATGGCCCACTCTGAATTTATTTGCAAAGTCTGGTGAGGTTTGGTCCATGGTGGGCAAAGTTATAGGGAGGTCCCAAATTTTTTTTTTCCCATAGACTGAATGTGAAAAAAACTTTGCTCATGCCTACAGCCCAAACCGCTGGACGGATTTTCACCAAATGTGAACCAGGAGCAGCGGCTTGGTCCCGAAAGCGTGCTTTTGCAAATTTGGTGAAAATCCGTCCATTAGTTTCTTTTAAAATGACCAAAAAGTAGGTCTAAAAAAATGAGTGATATCTGTGTCCGCTTCGCGGACACACTTCCCTGTTCGCACCGTGGACAGGACGGGGATTGGGCAAGGGGCTTGCGTGATGTCCGCGGACATCTGACGTGCCCTCTCATTGGCTGCAGTAAAGCGTGCAGTGATTCTTATTTTCAGAGATGCCCATCTTTGTTGATCATTTCAGGAGCGGGATCTGCCGCCTACATAGTAAGTTCAGGTCCTGTGTCTTCCTCCCGTTCCCCCAACCCACTCATGCCCGTGTCTTCCTCTCGTTCCCTCACCCCCCGCTCATGCCACGTGTCTTCCTCCTGTCCCCCCTCATGCCCCGTGTCTCTCTTTTGTTCCTCCACCCCCGCTCACGCCATCGGCACACGTTGGCCTGCGGAGGGCCGAGGAGCGGGATCTGCTGCTTGCATTGTTAGCTCAGGCCCCGTGTCTTCCTCCCGTTCCCCCACCCCCGCTCATGCCCCGTGTCTTCCTCACGTTCCCCCACTCAAGGCCCTTGTCTCCCCTGTTCACCCCACCCCCTGCTCATGCTACGTGTCTGTCCCCCTCCTTTTCCCCCCACCCGCGCTCATGGCCCGTGTCTTCCTCACATTCCCCCTGCTCATGGCCCGTGTCTCCCATGTTCACCCCCACCCCCCGCTCATGTCCCGTGTCTCCCTCGTGTTACCCTCCACCCCGCGCTCATGCCTCATGTCTGCCCTGTTCCCCACCCCCTGCCCATGCCCCGTGTCTCCCTCCTGTACCTCCCACCACCGCTCATGCCATGTGTGTGCCCTGTTCCCCCCACCGCCTGCTCATTCCCCGTGTCTACCTCCTGTTCACCCCACCCCCGTTCATGTCCTGTGTCTCCCTCCTGTTCCCCCCACCCCCCGCTCATGCCCTGTGTCTCCCTTCTTTCCCCCCACCCCGCTCTCATGCCCCGTGTCTCCCTTCTTCCCCCCACCCCCCGCTCATGCCCCATATCTCCCTTCTTTCCCTCCCACCCCCCGCTCATGCCCCATGTCTCACTTCTTCTCCCAACCCCTGCTCAGGCCCTGTGTCTCCCTTCTTCCCCCCCACCCCCGCTCATGCCCTGTATCTCCCTTCTTCCCCCCACCCCCCCTCATGCACCGTGTCTCCCTTCTTTCCCCCCACCCCCATTGATGACCCGTGTCTCCCTTCTGCCCGCCACCCCCACTCATGCCCCGTGGCTCCCTTCTTTCCCCCACTCCCTCATCATGCCCGGTGTCTCCCTTCTCCCCCCTACCCCCGCTCATGCCCCGTGTCTCCCTTCTTTCCCCCCACCCTCGCTCATGCCCTGTGTCTCCCTTCTTTCCCCCGCTCATGCCCCGTGTCTCCCTTCTTTCTCCCACGCTCATGCCCCGTGTCTCCCTTCTTTCCCCCTCAACCCCCGCTCATGACTCGTGTCTCCCTTCTTTCCCCCCACTCCCCGCTCATGCCCCGTGTCTGTAACGCTCACCTGATTCTCGCAGAGGCGCCGGTCTTGACTGGGCGACTACCGTATCTTCAAAAGTGATGTGCACCACCCGGTTGGCTCTTTGGGCTGGACCTCTGTGCACTGTATGCCTGACTCGAAGAGTAAGATGTCTGCAGATAGAAAATATGGGATTAATGAACTGGGGTTATTGGGGTGTCCCTATCTCTTTCCTTTTCTCCTCTCCTGTAGAACCCCAAAGGTTAACGCTCTCACCTTAGGTAAGTGAATGCCGAGCTCTCCATCTGCCTCGGGGCAGGGTGCTGTGACCAGTTTCTTCACTGGATAGGTAGCGCAGGCCTCTTGACTTCAGAGGACTGCTGTCCGTCGTTTACTTCACGAACGGTGAGTTCCGAATATTTCAAATGTCTTTAAAAGTCTTTTGTAATGCTGTCTCTTATTTTGCAGGGTTCCGGCGATGGCGGTTGACTGGCTGAAGTGAGTTGAGGATGGACCCGTATGCGGAATAGAAGCGCCTGGAAGCGCGTAAGTAAGCGCTTGTTGCTTGCTTCACGATGCGCACTAACTGTCCTTTTATTTTGCAGGTACCAGTTCGGAGCTGCTGAAGGATGCCGGAATGCCCACTGAGTTCGGCGTGGATGGAGTAATGGCATGTGAGTATTGAACGTTACCCAATGTCTTTAAACGCACCTTCTTTTGTCTTACAGATGCGGGATGCAGCGCCGAAGGCCTCCGGAGCGTGCGAAGAGTTGGTAAGCTTTTGTCTTTCAGATGCCGGAATGCAGTGCGATGACCTCCGGAGCGCGTGAAGAGTAGGTAAGCCTTTGTCTTTCAGATGCAGGAATGCTGCGCGAGGCGTTGATGACAGCCGATGGACCAGGTAAGAGATGCGCTGTCACTGAAGACCGTAGTGCTAACCTGTTCTTTCTTGTCTTTATAGATGTTGCTGAAGACTGGATTCAGGATGGTAAGCATTATTCCTTTAGGCCCAGGATCAGATGCAGAAGACACGATGAGCGTTATGGTTAAATTGCTGTTTCCAAAGGAAGAGCACTTTTTGGGCGGCTTATAACTTCGCTACCCCTGGACGAATCCACACCAAACTTTGCAAAAAAAGTACATGGCCCACTCTGAATTTATTTGCAAAGTCTGGTGAGGTTTGGTCCATGGTGGGCAAAGTTATAGGGAGGTCCCAAATTTTTTTTTTCCCATAGACTGAATGTGAAAAAAACTTTGCTCATGCCTACAGCCCAAACCGCTGGACGGATTTTCACCAAATGTGAACCAGGAGCAGCGGCTTGGTCCCGAAAGCGTGCTTTTGCAAATTTGGTGAAAATCCGTCCATTAGTTTCTTTTAAAATGACCAAAAAGTAGGTCTAAAAAAATGAGTGATATCTGTGTCCGCTTCGCGGACACACTTCCTTGTTCGCACCGTGGACAGGACGGGGATTGGGCAAGGGGCTTGCGTGATGTCCGCGGACATCTGACGTGCCCTCTCATTGGCTGCAGTAAAGCGTGCAGTGATTCTTATTTTCAGAGATGCCCATCTTTGTTGATCATTTCAGGAGCGGGATCTGCCGCCTACATAGTAAGTTCAGGTCCTGTGTCTTCCTCCCGTTCCCCCAACCCACTCATGCCCGTGTCTTCCTCTCGTTCCCCCACCCCCCGCTCATGCCACGTGTCTTCCTCCTGTCCCCCCTCATGCCCCGTGTCTCTCTTTTGTTCCTCCACCCCCGCTCACGCCATCGGCACACGTTGGCCTGCGGAGGGCCGAGGAGCGGGATCTGCTGCTTGCATTGTTAGCTCAGGCCCCGTGTCTTCCTCCCGTTCCCCCACCCCCGCTCATGCCCCGTGTCTTCCTCACGTTCCCCCACTCAAGGCCCTTGTCTCCCCTGTTCACCCCACCCCCTGCTCATGCTACGTGTCTGTCCCCCTCCTTTTCCCCCCACCCGCGCTCATGGCCCGTGTCTTCCTCACATTCCCCCTGCTCATGGCCCGTGTCTCCCATGTTCACCCCCACCCCCCGCTCATGTCCCGTGTCTCCCTCGTGTTACCCTCCACCCCGCGCTCATGCCTCATGTCTGCCCTGTTCCCCACCCCCTGCCCCGTGTCTCCCTCCCGTACCTCCCACCACCGCTCATGCCATGTGTGTGCCCTGTTCCCCCCACCGCCTGCTCATTCCCCGTGTCTACCTCCTGTTCACCCCACCCCCGTTCATGTCCTGTGTCTCCCTCCTGTTCCCCCCACCCCCCGCTCATGCCCTGTGTCTCCCTTCTTTCCCCCCACCCCGCGCTCATGCCCCGTGTCTCCCTTCTTCCCCCCACCCCCCGCTCATGCCCCATATCTCCCTTCTTTCCCTCCCACCCCCCGCTCATGCCCCATGTCTCACTTCTTCTCCCAACCCCTGCTCAGGCCCCGTGTCTCCCTTCTTCCCCCCCACCCCCGCTCATGCCCTGTATCTCCCTTCTTCCCCCCACCCCCCCTCATGCACCGTGTCTCCCTTCTTTCCCCCCACCCCCGTTGATGACCCGTGTCTCCCTTCTGCCCGCCACCCCCACTCATGCCCCGTGGCTCCCTTCTTTCCCCCACTCCCTCATCATGCCCGGTGTCTCCCTTCTCCCCCCTACCCCTGCTCATGCCCCGTGTCTCCCTTCTTTCCCCCCACCCTCGCTCATGCCCTGTGTCTCCCTTCTTTCCCCCGCTCATGCCCCGTGTCTCCCTTCTTTCTCCCACGCTCATGCCCCGTGTCTCCCTTCTTTCCCCCCCAACCCCCGCTCATGACTCGTGTCTCCCTTCTTTCCCCCCACTCCCCGCTCATGCCCCGTGTCTGTAACGCTCACCTGATTCTCGCAGAGGCGCCGGTCTTGACTGGGCGACTACCGTATCTTCAAAAGTGATGTGCACCACCCGGTTGGCTCTTTGGGCTGGACCTCTGTGCACTGTATGCCTGACTCGAAGAGTAAGATGTCTGCAGATAGAAAATATGGGATTAATGAACTGGGGTTATTGGGGTGTCCCTATCTCTTTCCTTTTCTCCTCTCCTGTAGAACCCCAAAGGTTAACACTCTCACCTTAGGTAAGTGAATGCCGAGCTCTCCATCTGCCTCGGGGCAGGGTGCTGTGACCAGTTTCTTCACTGGATAGGTAGCGCAGGCCTCTTGACTTCAGAGGACTGCTGTCCGTCGTTTACTTCACGAACGGTGAGTTCCGAATATTTCAAATGTCTTTAAAAGTCTTTTGTAATGCTGTCTCTTATTTTGCAGGGTTCCGGCGATGGCGGTTGACTGGCTGAAGTGAGTTGAGGATGGACCCGTATGCGGAATAGAAGCGCCTGGAAGCGCGTAAGTAAGCGCTTGTTGCTTGCTTCACGATGCGCACTAACTGTCCTTTTATTTTGCAGGTACCAGTTCGGAGCTGCTGAAGGATGCCGGAATGCCCACTGAGTTCGGCGTGGATGGAGTAATGGCATGTGAGTATTGAACGTTACCCAATGTCTTTAAACGCACCTTCTTTTGTCTTACAGATGCGGGATGCAGCGCCGAAGGCCTCCGGAGCGTGCGAAGAGTTGGTAAGCTTTTGTCTTTCAGATGCCGGAATGCAGTGCGATGACCTCCGGAGCGCGTGAAGAGTAGGTAAGCCTTTGTCTTTCAGATGCAGGAATGCTGCGCGAGGCGTTGATGACAGCCGATGGACCAGGTAAGAGATGCGCTGTCACTGAAGACCGTAGTGCTAACCTGTTCTTTCTTGTCTTTATAGATGTTGCTGAAGACTGGATTCAGGATGGTAAGCATTATTCCTTTAGGCCCAGGATCAGATGCAGAAGACACGATGAGCGTTCTGCTGCAGAGGATGCAGAATAACGCAAAGCAAGATTCATCCATCGGGTGTGGTTTAAATAGCCTCCTGTAGTGCTTAGGTGTCTCCTTCCACAGCCACGCCTAGGTAAGAAAAGAGTTCCTGCTTTCCAGAAGAGTTCCAGTGTTCTGAACCTAGGGAGTGGCTCCTGCCCCACCCAACAGGAAAAGTAGTCCCAAACAGAAGAGGATCAGGGGTTCAACTGGCAGGTAAGTAAGCAGCATGGTCTGCTGCAGGTAAATCCACCCAAGCATTATGAGCCCGGCGCTTGCAGCGCTGGGACTGGGCATATTTATGAGCCTGGCGTCACTGGCGCCAGGACAGGGTCCAAAAGGTCCCAATTGGGACTGGCTGGCACTCGGAACCTGGGTTATGGGTCTGCTTCCAAGGGAGTTGGGTAAGTCCTGGCCTTTTGGAAGCAGAGATCATGACAGTGTCTCCCTTCTTTCCCCCCCACCCCCAACTCATGCCTCGTGTCTCCCTTCTTTCACCCCCACCCCCAGCTCATGACCCGTGTCTCCCTTCTTCCCCCCACCCCCGCTCATGCCCCGTGTCTCCCTTCTTTCCCCCCCACCCCCCGCTCATGCCCCGTGTCTCCATCTCCCCCACCTCGTGTCTCCCTTCTTTCCCCCCCACACCCCACTCATGCCCCGTGTCTCCCTTCTTTCCCCCCCAACGCCTGCTCATGCCCCATGTCTCCCTTCTTTCCCCCGCACCCCCGCTCATGCCCTGTGTCTCCTTTTTTTCCCCCATTCATGCCCCGTGTCTCCCTTCTTCCCCCCACCCACCGCTCATGCCCCGTGTCTCCTTTCTTCCCCCAACACCCACCGCTCATGCCCCGAGTCTCCATTCTTTCCCACCCACCCACCACTAATGCGCCGTGTCTCCCTTCTTTCCCCCCATGCCCGCTCATGCCCCGTGTCTCCCTTCTTTCCCCCCTACACACCCCACTCATGCCCTGTGTCTCCCTTCTTCCCCCCCAGCCCCCGCTCATGCCCCGTGTCTCCCTACTGTACCCCCCACCCCTTGCTCATGCCCCGTGTCTCCCTCCTGTACCCCTTAGCACCCGCTCATACCCTGTGTCTCTCCTGTTCACCCCCACCCCCAGCTCATGCCCCATGTCTGCCCTGTTCCCCACCCCCCGCTCATGCCCTGTGTCTCCCTTCTTTCCCCCACTCCGCGCTCATGCCCCGTGTCTCCCTTCTTCTCCCACCCACCACTCATGCCCCGTGTCTCCCTTCTTTCCCCCCCCACCCCCGCTCATGCCCCATGTCTCACTTCTTCCACCCAACCCCTGCTCATGCCCCGTGTCTCCCTTCTTCCTCCCCACCCCCGCTAATGCCCCATAACTTCCTTCTTCCCCCCACCCCCCTCATGCCCCGTGTCTCCCTTCTTCCCCCCACCCCCGCTCATGTCCTGTGTCTCCCTTCTTTCCCCCACCCCACGCTCATGCCCGTGTCTCCCCTCATTCCCCCCACCCCCGCTCATGCCCCGTGTCTCCCTTCTTTCCCCCCGCTCATATCCCCGATGTGAACTTTATGCAGTACAAAACAATAGAGCACAATGAACATCAACACGAAGAAGAACTCCAGACCCAACTAGATAAGGACACTTCTGACAGTAGTCAACCCTCTGTAACAGGAAGCCAAGAACCAATAGGACAGCCACTAATAGCAAATGAGGCAGAATTAGCTATGACAGAAGTGGAAAACACCATGTGTCACTATGAGGAAGTTACAGAAGACCTAACTGTACTACAATCAAAACTTAACAAAGACCAGCGCACCATTTTTGAAGAAGTAACAAAAGAAACTGCATATGGTGTACAACACGAAAATAAAGAATGTACCTGCCAAAATTACAAACCTATACTGATGTACGTCAGTGGTGAAGCTGGTTCAGGCAAAACATTCTTAATCAAAATCATCAGCAAGTTCCTTTAACAATTGACAAACAACAAACTGAAAAGAACGGCACATACATGCACTTTATGGTGATAACGCATGTGCTACTGATGTTATGGGACAATTAACGCACAAAAATATCAATTGTATGGCCTTAATGCCAACTCTTGCAAGCTGTTCCAAATTCAATGAAACAATGTTAAAAAAAGAAATGCAACCCAAAAAGTGCTCTTCCTATGGAAACAGCAACTACCGTGGCCGTGTAATAAGGCAGCGTAGTTATGGTTAAATTGCTGTTTCCAAAGGAAGAGCACTTTTTGGGCGGCTTATAACTTCGCTACCCCTGGACGAATCCACACTAAACTTTGCAAAAAAAGTACATGGCCCACTCTGAATTTATTTGCAAAGTCTGGTGAGGTTTGGTCCAGGGTGGGCAAAGTTATAGGGAGGTCCCAAATTTATTTTTTCCCATAGACTGAATGGGAAAAAAACTTTGCTCATGCCTACAGCCCAAACCGCTGGATGGATTTTCACCAAATGTGAACCAGGAGCAGCGGCTTGGTCCCGAAAGCGTGCTTTTGCAAATTTGGTGAAAATCTGTCCAGTAGTTTCTTTTAAAATGACTAAAAAGTAGGTCTAAAAAAATTAGTGATATCTGTGTCCGCTTCGCGGACACACTTCCCTGTTCGCTCCATGGACAGGACGGGGATTGGGCAAGCGGCTTGCGTGATGTCCGCGGACATCTGACGTGCCCTCTCATTGGCTGCAGTGAAGCATGCAGTGATTCTTATTTTCAGAGATGCCCATCTTTGTTGATCATTTCAGGAGCGGGATCTGCCGCCTACATAGTAAGTTCAGGTCCTGTGTCTTCCTCCCGTTCCCCCAACCCACTCATGCCTGTGTCTTCTTCTCGTTCCCCCACCCCTCGCTCATGCCCCGTGTCTTCCTCCTGTCCCCCCTCATGCCCCGTGTCTCTCTTTTGTTCCTCCACCCCCGCTCACGCCATCGGCACACGTTGGCCTGCGGAGGGCCGAGGAGCGGGATCTGCTGCCTGCATAGTTAGCTCAGGCCCCGTGTCTTCCTCCCGTTCCCCCCACCCCCGCTCATGCCCCGTGTCTTCCTCACGTTCCCCCACTCAAGGCCCTTGTCTCCCCTGTTCACCCCCACCCCCTGCTCATGCTACCTGTCTGTCCCCCTCCTTTTCCCCCCACCCGCGCTCATGCCCTGTGTCTTCCTCACATTCCCCCCGCTCGTGGCCCGTGTCTCCCCTGTTCACCCCCACCTCCCACTCATATCCCGTGACTCCCATGTTCACCCCCACCCCCCGCTCATGCCCCATGTCTCCCTTCCATGTCTCCCCCCCCGATCATGCCCCGTGTCTACCTTCTTTCCCCCCTGCACCCCCCGCTCATGCCCCGTGTCTCCCTGTTCACCCCACCCCCCGCTCATGCCCCGTGTCTACCTTCTTTCCCCCCTGCACCCCCCGCTCATGCCCCGTGTCTCCCTGTTCCTCCCACCCCCCGCTCATGCCCTGTGTCTCCCTTCTTTCCCCCACCCCGCGCTCTAGGCCTGTGTCTCCCTTCTTCCCCCCACCCCCCGCTCATGCCCCATATCTCCCTTCTTTCCCTCCCACCCCCCGCTCATGCCCCATGTCTCACTTCTTCTCCCAACCCCTGCTCATGCCCCGTGTCGCCCTTCTATACCCCCCACCCCCCGCTCATGCACCGTGTATCCCTTCTTAAACCCCCCAGCCCCGGCGCATGCCCCGTGTCTCCCTTCTTTCCACCCCAACCCCCGCTCATGACTCGTGTCTCGCTTCTTTCCCCCCACCCCCCGCTCATGCCCGTGTCTCCCTTCTTTCCCACCCACCCCCCACTCATGCCTCGTGTCTCCCTTCTTTCTCCCCCGCTCATGCCCCGTGTCTCCCTTCTTCCCCCCCACCCCAGCTCATGCCCCGTGTCTCCCTTCTTCCCCCCACCCCGCTCATGCCCCGTGTCTCCCTTCTTTACCCCCCACACCCTACTCATGCCCCGTGTCTCCCTTCTTTCCCCCCACCGCCTGTTCATGCCCCGTGTCTCCCTTCTTTCCCCCGCAACCCCGCTCATGCCCCGTGTCTCCCTTCTTTCCCCCATTCATGCCCCGTGTCTCCCTTCTTCACCCCACCCCCCGCTCATGCCCCGTGTCTCCTTTCTTCCCCCAACACCCACCGCTCATGCCCTGTGTCTCCCTTCTCCCTCCACCCTCCTCTCATGCCCCGAGTCTCCATTCTTTCCCCCCCACCCACCACTAATGCGCTGTGTCTCCCTTCTTTCCCCCCATGCCCGCTCATGCCCCGTGTCTCCCTTCTTTCCCCCTCCACACCCCACTCATGCCCTGTGTCTCCCTTCTTCCCCCCCACCCCCCGCTCATGCCCCGTGTCTCCCTACTGTACCCCCACCCCTCGCTCATGCCCCGTGTCTCCCTCCTGTACCCCTCAGCACCCGCTCATACCCCGTGTCTCCCCTGTTCACCCCCACCCCCAGCTCATGCCCCATGTCTGCCCTGTTCCCCACCCCCCGCTCATGCCCCGTGTCTCCCTTCTTTCCCCCCACTCCGCGCTCATGCCCCGTGTCTCCCTTCTTCTCCAAACCCCTGCTCATGCCCCGTGTCTCCCTTCTTTCCCCCCACCCCCGCTCATGCCCCATGTCTCACTTCTTCCACCCAACCCCCGCTCATGCCCCGTGTCTCCCTTCTTCCCCCCCACCCCCCGCTCATGCCCCATAACTCCCTTCTTCCCCCACCCCCCCTCATGCCCCGTGTCTCCCTTCTTCCCATCCCCCGCTCATGACCCGTGTCTCCCTTCTTCCCCCCACCCCCGCTCATGTCCTGTGTCTCCCTTCTTTCCCCCACCCCACGCTCATGCCCTGTGTCTCCCTTCTTTTCCCCCACCCTCGCTCATGCCCCGTGTCTCCCTTCTTTCCCCCCGCTCATGCCCCGTGACTCCCTTCTTCCCCCTAACCTCCCGCTCATGCCCCGTGTCTCCCTTCTTAAACCCCCAGACCCGGAGCATGCCCCGTGTCTCCCTTCTTTCCCCCCCAACCCCCGCTCATGACCCGTGCCTCCCTTCTTTCCCCCCACCCCCCGCTCATGCCCCGTGTCTCCCTTCTTTCCCCCACCCCCGCTCATACCCCGTGTCTCCCTTCTTTCCACCCCAACCGCCCACTCATGCCCAGTCTCTCCCTTCTTCCCCCACCACCCACTCATGCCCCGTGTCTCCCTTCTTTCCCCCGTTCATGCCCCGTGTCTCCCTTTTTTCCCCCCACCCCAGCTCCTGCCCCATGTCTCCCTTCTTCCCCTCCACCCCCTGCTCATGCCCCGTGTCTCCCTTCTTGAACCCCCACCCCCTGCTCATGCCCCGTGTCTCCCTTCTTTCCCCCACCCCCGCTCATACCCCGTGTCTCCCTTCTTTCCACCCCCACCCCCCACTCATGCCCAGTGTCTCCCTTCTTCCCCCACCACCCACTCATGCCCCATGTCTCCCTTCTTTCCCCCCCACTGCCCGCTCATGCCCCGTGTCTCCCTTCATTCCCCCCCACCACCACTCATGCCCTGTGTCTCCCTTCTTTCCCCCACTCATGCCCCATGTCTCCCTTCTTCCCCCCACCCCCCGCTCATGCCCCGTGTCTCCCTTCTTCCCCCGACACCCCCGCTCTTGCCCCGTGTCTCCCTTCTCCCCCCACCTGCCACTCATGCCCCGTGTCTCCCTTCTTTCCCCCCACCCACCACTCATGCACCGTGTCTCCCTTCTTTACCCCCCACCCCCCGCTCATGCCCAGTATCTCCCTTCTTTCCCCCCTCCACACCCCACTCATGCCCTGTGTCTCCCTTCGTCTCCCCAACCCTCGCTCATGCCCCTTGTCTCCCTACTGTACCCCCATCCCCCGGTCATGCCCCGTGTCTCCCTCCTGTACCCCCCAGCACCTGCTCATGCCCTGTGTCTCCCTTCTTTCCCCCACTCATGCCCCGTGTCTCCCTTCTTCCCCCCACCCCCCGCTCATGCCCCGGTCTCCTTTCTTCCCCCAACACCCCCCGCTCATGCCCTGTGTCTCCCTTCTCCCCCCCACCCTCCGCTCATGCCCGAGTCTCCATTCTTTCCCCCCCACCCACCACTAATGCGCCGTGTCTCCCTTCTTTCCCGCCACCCCCGCTCATGCCCCGTGTCTCCCTTCTTTCCCCCCTCCACACCCCACTCATGCCCTGTGTCTCCCTTCTTCCCCCCCACCCCCCGCTCATGCCCTGTGTCTCCCTACTGTACCCCCCACCCCTCGCTCATGCCCCATGTCTCCCTCCTGTACCCCTCAGCACCCGCTCATACCCTGTGTCTCTCCTGTTCACCCCCACCCCCAGCTCATGCCCCATGTCTGCCCTGTTCCCCACCCCCCGCTCATGCCCTGTGTCTCCCTTCTTTCCCCCCGCTCATGCCCCGTGACTCCCTTCTTCCCCCTAACCTCCCGCTCATGCCCCGTGTCTCCCTTCTTAAACCCCCAGACCCGGAGCATGCCCCGTGTCTCCCTTCTTTCCCCCCCAACCCCCGCTCATGACCCGTGCCTCCCTTCTTTCCCCCCACCCCCCGCTCATGCCCCGTGTCTCCCTTCTTTCCCCCACCCCCGCTCATACCCCGTGTCTCCCTTCTTTCCACCCCAACCGCCCACTCATGCCCAGTCTCTCCCTTCTTCCCCCACCACCCACTCATGCCCCGTGTCTCCCTTCTTTCCCCCGTTCATGCCCCGTGTCTCCCTTTTTTCCCCCCACCCCAGCTCCTGCCCCATGTCTCCCTTCTTCCCCTCCACCCCCTGCTCATGCCCCGTGTCTCCCTTCTTGAACCCCCACCCCCTGCTCATGCCCCGTGTCTCCCTTCTTTCCCCCACCCCCGCTCATACCCCGTGTCTCCCTTCTTTCCACCCCCACCCCCCACTCATGCCCAGTGTCTCCCTTCTTCCCCCACCACCCACTCATGCCCCATGTCTCCCTTCTTTCCCCCCCACTGCCCGCTCATGCCCCGTGTCTCCCTTCATTCCCCCCCACCACCACTCATGCCCTGTGTCTCCCTTCTTTCCCCCACTCATGCCCCATGTCTCCCTTCTTCCCCCCACCCCCCGCTCATGCCCCGTGTCTCCCTTCTTCCCCCGACACCCCCGCTCTTGCCCCGTGTCTCCCTTCTCCCCCCACCTGCCACTCATGCCCCGTGTCTCCCTTCTTTCCCCCCACCCACCACTCATGCACCGTGTCTCCCTTCTTTACCCCCCACCCCCCGCTCATGCCCAGTATCTCCCTTCTTTCCCCCCTCCACACCCCACTCATGCCCTGTGTCTCCCTTCGTCTCCCCAACCCTCGCTCATGCCCCTTGTCTCCCTACTGTACCCCCATCCCCCGGTCATGCCCCGTGTCTCCCTCCTGTACCCCCCAGCACCTGCTCATGCCCTGTGTCTCCCTTCTTTCCCCCACTCATGCCCCGTGTCTCCCTTCTTCCCCCCACCCCCCGCTCATGCCCCGGTCTCCTTTCTTCCCCCAACACCCCCCGCTCATGCCCTGTGTCTCCCTTCTCCCCCCCACCCTCCGCTCATGCCCGAGTCTCCATTCTTTCCCCCCCACCCACCACTAATGCGCCGTGTCTCCCTTCTTTCCCGCCACCCCCGCTCATGCCCCGTGTCTCCCTTCTTTCCCCCCTCCACACCCCACTCATGCCCTGTGTCTCCCTTCTTCCCCCCCACCCCCCGCTCATGCCCTGTGTCTCCCTACTGTACCCCCCACCCCTCGCTCATGCCCCATGTCTCCCTCCTGTACCCCTCAGCACCCGCTCATACCCCATGTCTCCCCTGTTCACCCCACCCCCAGCTCATGCCCCATGTCTGCCCTGTTCCCCACCCCCTGCTCATGCCCCGTGTCTCTCTTCTTTCCCCCCACCCCGCACTCATGCCCCGTGTCTCCCTTCTTCCTCCCACCCACCGATCATGCCCCGTGTCTCCCTTCTTCCCCCCCACCCCCCGCTCATGCCCCATGTCTCACTTCTTCCACCCAACCCCCGCTCATGCCCCGTGACTCCCTTCTTTCCCCCCAACCCCGCTCATGCCCCATAACTCCCGTCTTCCCCCCACCCCCCGCCCCCGCTCATGCCCCGTGTCTCCCTTCTTACCCCCGCTCCCCCTCATGCCCCGTGTCTCCCTTCTTCCCCCACCCCCCGCTCATGACCCGTGTCTCCCTTCTTTCCCCCACCCCCGCTCATGTCCTGTGTCTCCCTTCTTTCCCCCACCCCACGCTCATGCCCCGTGTCTCCCTTCTTCCCCCGACACCCCCTGCTCTTGCCCCGTTTCTCCCTTCTCCCCCCACCTGCCGCTCATGCCCCGTGTCTCCCTTCTTTCCCCCCACCCACCACTCATGCTCCATGTCTCCCTTCTTTCCCCCCCACCCCCCGCTCATGCCCCGTTTATCCCTTCTTCCCCCCTGCACCCCACTCATGCCCTGTGTGTCCCTTCTTCCCCCCACCCCACGCTCATGCCCCTTGTCCCCCTACTGTACCCCCACCCCCGCTCATGCCCCGGGTCCCCCTCCTGTACCCCCAACACCCGCTCATGCCCCGTGTCTCCCCTGTTCACCCCCAACCCCCGCTCATGCCCCGTGTCTCCCCTGTTCCCCCACACCCCCGCTCATGCCCCGTGTCTCCCTTCTCCCCCCCACCCCCTGCTCATGCCCCATTTCTGCCCTGTACCCCCATCCCCGCTCATGCCCCGTGTCTCCCTTGTGTTATCCCCAACCCCCTGCTCATGCCCCGTGTCTACCCTGTTCCCCCACTCCCTGCTCATGCCACATGTCTCCCTCCTGTACCCCCACCCCCCGCTTTTGCTCCGTGTCTGCCCTGTTCCCCCACCCCATGCTCATGCCCCATGTCTCCCTTCTTTCCCCCACCCCCGCTCATGCCCCATGTCTCCCTTATTCCCCCCTACCCCCACTCATGCCCCGTGTCTCCCTTCTTCCCCCCAAACCCCCCTCATGCCCTGTGTCTCCCTTCTCCCCCACCCCCTGTTCATGCCCCATGTCTGCCCTGTTCCCCCAACCCCCGCTCATGCCCCGTGTCTCCCTCATGTTACCACCAACCCCCTGCTCATGCCCCGTGTCTACCCTGTTCCCCCACTCACTGCTCATGCCCCATGTCTCCCTCCTGTACCCCACCCCCCGCTCATGCTCGGTGTCTGCCCTGTTCCCCCACCCCCATGCCCAATGTCTCCCTTCTTTCCCCCCACCGCCGCTCATGCCCCATGTCTCCCTTATTCCCCCCTACCCCCTCATGCCCCATGTCTCCCTTATTCCCCCCTACCCCTCTTCATGCCCCATGTCTCCCTTATTTCCCCCACCCCTCGATCATGACCCGTGCCTCCCTTCTTCCCCCTCCACCCCCGCTCATGTCCTGTGTCTCCCTTCTTCCCCCACCCCCCGCTCATGCCCCGTGTCTCCCTTCTCCCCCCACCCCCTGTTCATGCCCCATGTCTGCACTGTTCCCCCAACCCCCCGCTCATGCCCCGTGTCTCCCTCATGTTAACCCCAACCCCCTGCTCATGCCCCGTGTCTACCCTGTTCCCCCACTCCCTGCTCATGCCCCATGTCTCCCTCCTGTACCCCCCACCCCCCGCTCATGCTCGGTGTCTGCCCTGTTCCCCCACCCCCATTCCCAATGTCTCCCTTCTTCCCCCCCCACCCCCGCTCATGCCCCATGTCTCCCTTATTCCCCCCTACCCCCCTCATGCCCCATGTCTCCCTTATTCCCCCCTACCCCCCTCATGCCCCATGTCTCCCTTATTTCCCCCACCCCTCGATCATGACCCGTGCCTCCCTTCTTCCCCCTCCACCCCCGCTCATGTGCTGTGTCTCCCTTCTTTCCTCCCCCACCCACTGCTCATGCCCCATGTTTCCCTTTCCCCCACCCCGTGTCTCCCTTCTTCCCCCCACCCCCCACTCATGCCCTGTGTTTCCCTTCTCCCCATCCCCCGCTCATGCCCCGTGTCTCCCTTCTTTCCCCCACCAACCACTCATGCCTCTTGTCTCCCTTCTTTCCCCCCACCCCCCGCTCATGCCCTGTGTCTCCCTTCTATCCCCACTCCACACCCTGCTCATGCCCCATGTCTCCCTTCTTCCCCCACACCCCGCTCATGCCCTGTGTCTCCCTCCTGTACCCTCCACCCCCACTCATGCCCCGTGTCTCCCTCGTGTACCCCACACCCCCCGCTCATGCCCTGTGTCTCTGTCCTTTACCCCAGCACCCCCTCATGCCCCTTGTCTCTCCTGTTTACCCCCACTCCCCGATCATGCCCCATGTCTCCCTTCTTTCTCCCCAACCCCCAGTCATGACCCATGTCTCCCTTCTTCCTCCCTACCCCCGCTCATGCCCTGTGTCTCCATTCCTCCCCCTACCCCCGCTCTTGCCCTGTGTCTCCTTTCTTACCCCCACCCCCACTCATGCCCCTTGTCTCCCTTCTTCCCCCCACCCCTCGCTCATGCCCTGTGTCTCCCTTCTTTCCCCACTCCACTCCCCGCTCATGCCCCGTGTCTCCCTTCTTCCCCCACCCCCGGCTCATGCCCTGTGTCTCCCTCCTGTACCCCCCACCCCCACTCATGCCCCGTGTCTCCCTCCTGTACCCCACACCCCCCGCTCATGCCCTGTGTCTCCCCTGTTCACCCCCAACCCCCGCTCATGCCCCGTGTCTCCCCTGTTCCCCCACACCCCCGCTCATGCCCCGTGTCTCCCTTCTCCCCCCACCCCCTGCTCATGCCCCATGTCTGCCCTGTACCCCCACCCCCGCTCATGCCCCGTGTCTCCCTTGTGTTACCCCCAACCCCCTGCTCATGCCCCGTGTCTACCCTGTTACCCCACTCCCTGCTCATGCCACATGTCTCCCTTCTGTACCCCCCACCCCCCGCTTTTGCTCCGTGTCTGCCCTGTTCCCCCACCCCCCGCTCATGCCCCATGTCTCCCTTATTCCCCCCTACCCCCCACTCATGCCCCGTGTCTCCCTTCTTCCCCCCAACCCCCCTCATGCCCCGTGTCTCCCTTCTCCCCCCACCCCCTGTTCATGCCCCATGTCTGCCCTGTTCCCCCAACCCCCCGCTCATGCCCTGTGTCTCCCTCATGTTACCCCCAACCCCCTGCTCATGCCCCGTGTCTACCATGTTCCACCACTCCCTGCTCATGCCCCACGTCTCCCTCCTGTACCCCCCACCCCCCGCTCATGCTCGTGTCTGCCCTGTTCCCCCACCCCCATGCCCAATGTCTCCCTTCTTTCCCCCCCACTCCCGCTCATGCCCCATGTCTCCCTTATTCCCCCCTACCCCCCTCATGCCCCATGTCTCCCTTATTCCCCCCTACCCCCCCTCATGCCCCATGTCTCCCTTATTTCCCCCACCCCTCGATCATGACCCGTGCCTCCCTTCTTCCCCCTCCACCCCCGCTCATGTCCTGTGTCTCCCTTCTTCCTCCCTACCCCCGCTCATGCCCCATGTCTCCCTTCTTTCCTCCCCCACCCACCGCTCAAGCCCCGTGTCTCCCTTTCACCCACCCCGTGTCTCCCTTCTTCCCCCCACCCCCCACTCATGCCCTGTGTTTCCCATCTCCCCATCCCCCGCTCATGCCCCGTGTCTCCCTTCTTCCCCCCTACCCCCGCTCATGCCCTGTGTCTCCCTTCTTCCCCCCTACCCCAGCTCATGCACTGTGTCTCCTTTCTTCCCCCACCAACCACTCATGCCCCTTGTCTCCCTTCTTTCCGCCCCACCCCCCGCTCATGCCCTGTGTCTCCCTTCTTTCCCCAATCCACACCCTGCTCATGCCCCATGTCTCCCTTCTTCCCCCACCCCCCGCTCATGCCCTGTGTCTCCCTCCTGTACCCTCCACCCCCACTCATGCCCCGTGTCTCCCTGCTGTACCCCACACCCCCTGCTCATGCCCTGTGTCTCTGTCCTGCACCCCCAGCAACCCCTCATGCCCCTTGTCTCTCCTGTTTACCCCCACCCCCTGCTCATTCCCCATGTCTCCCTTCTTTCTCCCCCAACCCCCGGTCATGACCTGTGTCTCCCTTTTTCCCCCCTACCCCCGCTCATGCCCTGTGTCTCCCTTCTTCCCCCCTACCCCAGCTCATGCCTTGTGTCTCCTTTCTTCCCCCAACCCCACTCATGCCCCTTGTCTCCCTTCTTTCCCCCCCACCCCTCGCTCATGCCCTGTGTCTCCCTTCTTTCCCCACTCCACTCCCCGCTCATGCCCTGTGTCTCCCTTCTTCCCCCACCCCCCGCTCATGCCCTGTGTCTCCCTCCTGTACCCCCCACCCCCACTCATGCCCCGTGTCTCCCTCCTGTACCCCACACACCCCGCTCATGCCCTGTGTCTCCGTCCTGTACCCCCAGCACCCCCTCATGCACCGTGCCACCCCTGCCACCTTGTCTCCCTTCTGACCCCCACGCCCTGCTCATGCCTCGTGTCTCCCTTCTTTCTCCCCCAACCCCCGCTCATGACCCGTGTCTCTTTTCTTCCCCCCTACCCCCGCTCATGCCCCATGTGTCCCTTCTTTCCACCCCCACCCCCCGCTCATGCCCCGTGTCTCCCTTCTTCCCCCTGCGAATGACCCGTGTCTACATTCTTTCCCCTCCGCTCATGCCCCGTGTCTCCCTTCTTCCCACCACCGCGCACTCATGCCCTGTGTCTCCCTTCTTTCGCCCCCAACCCCCGCTCATTCCCCGTATCTCCCCTCTTTCTCCCCCACCCCTGCTCATGAACCGTGTCTCCCTTCTTTGCCCCCACCCCCGCTCATGGCCAGTGTCTCCCTTCTTCCCCTCCACCCCCGCTCATGCCCTGTGTCTCCCCACCCCCCGCTCATGCCCTGTGTCTCCCTTCTATCCCCCACCCCCTGCTCATGCCCCGTTTCTCCCTTCTTTCCTCCCCACCCCCAGCTCATGCCCCGTGTCTGCCTTCTTTCCCCCTGCATACCCCACTCATGCCCCTTGTCTCCCTTCTCCCCCCACACCCCACTCATGTCCTGTGTCTCCCTCCTGTACCCCCACCCCTCCGCTCATGCCCCATGTCTCCCTCCTGTACCCCTCCACCCCCTGCTCATGCCCTGTGTCTCCCTCGTTTTACCCCCATCCCCCGCTCATGCCCCGTGTCTGCCCTGTTCCCCCCCAGCTCATGCCCCGTGTCTCCTTCCTGTAACCCCCACCCCCGCTAATTTCCCATGTCTCCCTCTTGTCCTCCTGTACCCCCACCCCCCGCTCATGCCCCGTGTCTCCCTCCTGTACCCCCCCAACCCCTGCTCATGCCCTGTGTCTCCCTCGTTTTACCCCCCACCCCCTGCTCATGCCCCGTGTCTGCCCTGTTCCCCCCAGCTCATGCCCCGTGTCTCCTTCCTGTAACCCCCACCCCAGCTAATTTCCCATGTCTCCCTCCTGTCCTCCTGTACCCCCACCCCCCGCTCATGACCCGTGTCTCCCTTGTGTTACCCCCCGCTCATGACCCGTGTCTGCGCTGTTCCCCCACCCCCCGCTCATGCCCCGTGTCTCCCTCGTGTTACCCCCACCCCCCGTTCATGCCCTGTGTCTCCCTCCTGTTCCCCCCACCCCCCGCTCATGCCCCATGTCTCCCTCGTGTACCCCCCACCCCCCACTCATGCCCTGTGTCTCAATCCCTCATGTCCCCCCACCCGCCGCTCATGTCCTGTGTCCCCCCATGCGCCGGTCATGCCCCGTGTCCCCCCACCCGCCGCTCATGCCCCGTGTCTGCCCTGTTCCCCTCACCCCCGCTCATTCCCCATGTCTCTGCGTGTTACCCACCACCCCCGTTCATGCCCAGTGTCTCCCTCGTGTTCCCCCCACCCCCGCTCATGCCGCATGTCTCCCTCATTTTCCCCCACCCCCCGCTCATGCCCCGTGTCTCCCCTGTTCACCCCCGCTCATGCTCTGTGTCTGTCTCCCTCCTTTTCCCCCACCCCCGCTCATGCCCCGTGTCTCCCTTCATCCCCGCACCCCCTGATCATGCCCTGTGTCTCCCTTCTTTCCCCCCACCCCCGCTCATGCCCCGTGTCTCCCTTCTTTCCACCCCCCCAAACCCGGTCATGCCCCGTGTCTCCCTTCTTTCGCACGTCACCCCCGCTCATGCCCCGTGTCTCCCTTCTTTCACCCCCACCTCCCGCTCATGCCCCGTGTCTGCCATGTTCCCCCCACCCCCGCTCATGCCCCTTGTCTCCCTCTTGTTCCCCCATCCGCTGCTCATGACCCGTGTCTCCCTCAAGTACCCCCCGCTCATGCCCCATGTCTCCCTCATGTACCCCCCCACCCCCGGGTCATGCCCCGTGTCTCTTTCCTGTTCCCCCCACCCCCGCTCATGCCCTGTGTCTCCCTCCTGTCCCCCCACCCCCGCTCATGCCCTGTGTCTCCCTTCTTTCCACCCCATCCCCCGCTCATGCCCCGTGTCTCCCTTCTTTCCCCCCACCCCCCGCTCATGCCCCGTGTCTCCCTTCTTTTCCCCCGCTCATGCCCCAAGTCTCCCATCTTCCCCCTAACCCCCCGCTCATGCCCTGTGTCTCCCTTAATTCCCACCACCCTTCGCTCATGCCCCGTGTCTTCCTTATTCCCCTCCACCCCCCGCTCATGCCCCATGCCTCCCTTCTTTACCCCCACCCACTGTCTCCCTTCTTTCCCCGCCAACCCCCACTCATGCCCCGTGTCTCCCTTCTTTCCCCACTCCACTCCCCGCTCATGCCCCATGTCTCCCTTCTACCCCCACCCCCCGCTCATGCCCTCTGTCTCCCTCCTGTACCCCCCACCCCCACTCATGCCCCGTGTCTCCCTCCTGTACCCCACACCCCCGCTCATGCACCGTGTCTCCCCTGTTCACCCCCACCCCTGCCCCCTTGTCTCCGTTCTGACCCCCACACCCTGCTCATGCCTCGTGTCTCCCTTCTTTCTCCCCCAACCCCCGCTCATGACCCGTGTCTCCCTTCTTCCCCCCTACCCCCGCTCATGCCCTGTGTCTCCTTTCTTCCCCCCCACCCCCACTCATGCCCCATGTCTCCCTTCTTTCCACCCCCACCCCCGCTCATGCCCCGTGTCTCCCTTCTTCCCCCTGCAAATGACACGTGCCTACATTCTTTCCCCTCCGCTCATGCCCCGTGTCTCCCTTCTTCTCCCCACCGCCCACTCATGCCCTGTTTCTCCCTTCTTACCCCCATCCCCCGCTCATGATCCGTGTCTCCCTTCTTACCCGCCCACCCTCTGCTCATGCCCGGTGTCTCTCTTCTTTCCCCCCCACCCCCGCTCATGCTCTGTTTCTCCCTTCTTTCGCCCCCAACCCCCGCTCATTCCCCGTGTCTCCCCTTTTTCTCCCCCACCCCTGCTCATGAACCGTGTCTCCCTTCTTTCCCCCACCCCTGTTCATGGCCAGTGTCTCCCTTCTTCCCCCCCACCCCCGCTCATGCCCTATGTCTCCCCACCCCCCGCTCATGTCCCGTGTCTCCCATCTCCCCCCCAACCCCCGCTCATGCCCCGTGTCTCCCTTCTTTCACCCCCACCTCCCGCTCATGCCCCGTGTCTGCCATGTTCCCCCCACCCCCGCTCATGCCCCTTGTCTCCCTCTTGTTCCCCCATCCGCTGCTCATGACCCGTGTCTCCCTCAAGTACCCCCCACCCCCCGCTCATGCCCCATGTCTCCCTCATGTACCCCCCCACCCCTGGGTCATGCCCCGTGTCTCTTTCCTGTTCCCCCCACCCCCGCTCATGCCCTGTGTCTCCCTCCTGTCCCCCCACCCCCGCTCATGCCCTGTGTCTCCCTTCTTTCTACCCCATCCCCCGCTCATGACCCGTGTCTCCCTTCTTTCCCCCCACCCCCCGCTCATGCCCCGTGTCTCCCTTCTTTTCCCCCGCTCATGCCCCAAGTCTCCCATCTTCCCCCTAACCCCCCGCTCATGCCCTGTGTCTCCCTTAATTCCCACCACCCTTCGCTCATGCCCCGTGTCTCCCTTATTCCCCTCCACCCCCCGCTCATGCCCCATGCCTCCCTTCTTTACCCCCACCCACTGTCTCCCTTCTTTCCCCGCCAACCCCCACTCATGCCCCGTGTCTCCCTTCTTTCCCCACTCCACTCCCCGCTCATGCCCCGTGTCTCCCTTCTACCCCCACCCCCCGCTCATGCCCTCTGTCTCCCTCCTGTACCCCCCACCCCCAATCATGCCCCGTGTCTCCCTCCTGTACCCCACACCCCCCGCTCATGCACCGTGTCTCCCCTGTTCACCCCCACCCCTGCCCCCTTGTCTCCGTTCTGACCCCCACACGCTGCTCATGCCTCGTGTCTCCCTTCTTTCTCCCCCAACCCCCGCTCATGACCCGTGTCTCCCTTCTTCCCCCCTACCCCCGCTCATGCCCTGTGTCTCCTTTCTTCCCCCCCACCCCCACTCATGCCCCATGTCTCCCTTCTTTCCACCCCCACCCCCGCTCATGCTCCGTGTCTCCCTTATTCCCCCTGCAAATGACACGTGCCTACATTCTTTCCCCTCCGCTCATGCCCCGTGTCTCCCTTCTTCTCCCCACCGCCCACTCATGCCCTGTGTCTCCCTTCTTACGCCCATCCCCCGCTCATGATCCGTGTCTCCCTTCTTACCCGCCCACCCTCTGCTCATGCCCGGTGTCTCTCTTCTTTCCCCCCCACCCCCTGCTCATGCTCTGTTTCTCCCTTCTTTCGCCCCCAACCCCCGCTCATTCCCCGTGTCTCCCCTTTTTCTCCCCCACCCCTGCTCATGAACCGTGTCTCCCTTCTTTCCCCCACCCCTGCTCATGGCCAGTGTCTCCCTTCTTCCCCCCCACCCCCGCTCATGCCCTATGTCTCCCCACCCCCGCTCATGTCCCGTGTCTCCCATCTCCCCCCCAACCACCGCTCATGCCCCGTGTCTCTGTTCCTCCCCCCCACCCCCGCTCATGCCCTGTGTCTCCCTTCTTTCCCCCACCCCCCGCTCATGCCCCGTTTCTCCCTTCTTTCCCCCTCCATACCCCACTCATGCCCCTTGTCTCCCTTCTCCCCCCACACCCCACTCATGTCCTGTGTCTCCCTCCTGTACCACCACCCCCCTGCTCATGCCCCGTGTCTCCCTCCTGTACCCCCCACCCCCTGCTCATGCCCTGTGTCACCCTTGTGTTACCCCCCACCCCCGCTCATTCCCCGTGTCTGCCCTGTTCCCCCCCTGTTCATGCCCCGTGTCTCCCTCCTGTAACCCCCACCCCCACTAATTTCCCATGTCTCCCTCCTGCCCTCCTGTACCCACACCCCCCGTTCATGCCCCATGTCTCCCTCGTGTTCTCCCACCCCCGCTCATGCCCCGTGTCTCCCTTGTGTTACCCCCCACCCCCCGCTCATGACCCATGTCTGCGCTGTTCCCCCAACCCCCGCTCATGCCCCGTGTTACCCCCACCCCCCGTTCATGCCCTGTGTCTCCCTCCTGTTCCCCCACCCCCTGCTCATGCCCCATGTCTCCCTCGAGTACCCCATACCCCCACTCATGCCCTGTGTCTCAATCCCTCATGTCCCCCCACCCGCCGCTCATGTCCTGTGTCCCCCCATGTGCCGGTCATGCCCCGTGTCCCCCCACCCGCCGCTCATGCCCCGTGTCTGCCCTGATCCCCTCACCCCCGCTCATGCCCCATGTCTCCCTTCTTACCCGCCCACCCTCTGCTCATGCCCGGTGTCTCTCTTCTTTCCCCCCGACCCCCCGCTCATGTTCTGTGTCTCCCTTCTTTCGCCCCCAACCCCCGCTCATTCCCCGTGTCTCCCCTTTTTCTCCCCCACCCCTGCTCATGAAACGTGTCTCCCTTCTTTCCCCCACCCCCGCTCATGGCCAGTGTCTCCCTTCTTCCCCCCCACCCCGCTCATGCCCTTTGTCTCCCCACCCCCGCTCATGTCCCGTGTCTCCCATCTCCCCCCCAACCCCCGCTCATGCCCCGTGTCTCTGTTCTTCCCCCCCACCCCCGCTCATGCCCTGTGTCTCCCTTCTTTCCCCCACCCCCCGCTCATGCCCCGTTTCTCCCTTCTTTCCCCCCCACCCCCAGATCATGCCCCGTGTCTGCCCTCTTTCCCCCTCCATACCCCACTCATGCCCCTTGTCTCCCTTCTCCCCCCACACCCCACTCATGTCCTGTGTCTCCCTCCTGTACCACCACCCCCCCGCTCATGCACTGTGTCTCCCTCCTGTACCCCCCACCCCCCTGCTCATGCCCTGTGTCTCCCTCGTGTTACCCCCCCACCCCCCGCTCATTCCCCGTGTCTGCCCTGTTCCCCCTGCTCATGCCCCGTGTCTCCCTCCTGTAACCCCCACCCCCACTAATTTCCCATGTCTCCCTCCTGTCCTCCTGTACCCACACCCCCCGTTCATGCCCTGTGTCTCCCTCATGTTCCCCCACCCCCGCTCATGCCCCGTGTCTCCCTTGTGTTACCCACCACCCCCGGCTCATGACCCATGTCTGCGCTGTTCCCCCAACCCCCGCTCATGCCCCGTGTTACCCCAACCCCCCGTTCATGCCCTGTGTCTCCCCCTGTTCCCCCCCACCCCCCGCTCATGCCCCATGTCTCCCTCGTGTACCCCCCACCCCCCACTCATGCCCTGTGTCTCAATACCTCATGTCCCCCCACCCGCCGCTCATGTCCTGTGTCCCCCCATGCGCCGGTCATGCCCCGTGTCCCCCCACCCCGCCACTCATGCCCCGTGTCTGCCCTGTTCCCCTCACCCCCGCTCATTCCCCATGTCTCCGTCGTGTTACCCACCACCCCCATTCATGCATAGTGTCTCCCTCATGTTCCCCCCACCCCCCGCTCATGCCCAGTGTCCCCCTCATGTTCCCCCCACCCCCCGCTCATGCCCCGTGTCTCCCCTGTTCACCCACGCTCATGCTCTGTGTCTGTCTCCCTCCTTTTCCCCCAGCTCCCGCTCATGGCCCGTGTCTCCCTTCTTCCCCCACCCCCCCGCTCATGCCCCGTGTCTCCTTCATCCCCCACCCCTCGCTCATGCCCCGTGTCTCCCTTCTTTCCCCTGACCCCTGCTCATGCCCCGTGTCTCCCTTCTTTCGCACGTCACCCCCGCTCATGCCCCGTGTCTCCCTTCTTTCACCCCCCACCCCCCGCTCATGCCCCGTGTCTGCCATGTTCCCCCACCCCCGCTCATGCCCCTTGTCTCCCTCTTGTTCTCCCATCCGCTGCTCATGACCCATGTCTCCCTCAAGTACCCCCCACCCCCTGCTCATGCCCCATGTCTCCCTCATGTACCCCCCACCCCCAGGTCATGCCCCGTGTCTCCCTCCTGTCGCCCCCACCCCTGCTCATGCCCCGTGTCTCTTTCCTGTTCCCCCCACCCCCGCTCATGCCCTGTGTCTCCCTCCTGTCCCCCCACCCGCCGCTCATGCCCCGTGTCTGCCCTGTTCCCCTCACCCCCGCTCATTCCCAATGTCTCCGTCGTGTTACCCACAACCCCCGTTCATGCCCAGTGTCTCCCTCATGTTCCCCCCACCCCCCGCTCATGCCCCGTGTCCCCCTCATGTTCCACCCACCCCCGCTCATGCCCCGTGTCTCCCATGTTCACCCACGCTCATGCTCTGTGTCTGTCTCCCTCCTTTTCCCCCAGCCCCCGCTCATGGCACGTGTCTCCCTGTTCACCCCCAACCCCTGCTCATGCCCCGTGTCTCCCTTCTTCCCCCACCCCCGCTCATGCCCCATGTCTCCCTTCATCCCCCCACCCCTCGCTCATGCCCCGTTTCTCCCTTCTTTCCCTGACCCCCGCTCATGCCCCGTGTCTCCCTTCTTTCGCACGTCACCCCCGCTCATGCCCCGTGTCTCCCTTCTTTCACCCCCCACCCTCCTGCTAATGCCCCGTGTCTGCCATGTTCCCCCCACCCCCGCTCATGCCCCTTGTCTCCCTCTTGTTCCCCCATCCGCTGCTCATGACCCGTGTCTCCCTCAAGTACCCCCCACCCCCTGCTCATGCCCCATGTCTCCCTCATGTACCCCTCACCCCCAGGTCATGCCCCGTGTCTCCCTCCTGTCGCCCCCACCCCTGCCCCGTGTCTCTTTCCTGTTCCCCCCACCCCCGCTCATGCCCTGTGTCTCCCTCCTGTCCCCCATCCCCCGCTCATGCCCTGTGTCTTCCTTCTTTCCACCCATCCCCCGCTCATGCCCATGTCTCCCTTCTTTCCCCCCACCCCCCGCTCATGCCCCGTGTCTCCCTTCTTTTCCCTCGCTCATGCCCCAAGTCTCCCATCTTCCCCCTAACCCCCCGCTCATGCCCTGTGTCTCCCTTAATTCCCACCACCCTTCGCAAATGCCCCGTGTCTCCCTTATTCCCCTCCACCCCCCACTCATGCCCCCATGCCTCCCTTCTTTCCCCCACCCACTGTCTCCCTTCTTTCCCCCAACCCCCGCTCATGCCCCGTGTCTCCCTTCTTCCCCCTCCACCCCCACTCATGCCCCGTGTCTCCCTTCTTTCCCCCCAACCCACCACTCATGCCCTGTGTCAACCTACTTCCCCCCCGTGTCTCCCTTCTTTCCCCCCTCCACACCCTGCTCATGGCCCTTGTCTCCCTTCTCCCCCCCACACCCCGCTCATGCCCCGTGTCTCCCTCCTGTACCCCCACCCCCCGCTCATGTCCCGTGTCTCCCTCCTGTACCCCACACCCCCACTCATGCCCTGTGTCTCCCTCCTGTACCCCCCACCCCCCGCTCATGCCCCGTGTCTCCCTCGTGTTATCCCCCACCCCCCGCTCATGCCCCGTGTCTGCCCTGTTCCCCCCAACCCCGCTCATGCCCCGTGTCTCCCTCCTGTACCCCCACCACCCCGCTCATGCCCCGTGTCTCCCTCGTGTTCCACCCACCCCCCGCTCATGCCCGTGTCTCCCTCGTATTACCCCCCACCCCCGCTCATGTCCTGTGTCTGCCCTGTTCCCCCCACCCCCTGCTCATTCCCCGGGTCTCCCTCGTGTATGCCCCCACCCCCCACTCATGCCCTGTGTCTCAATCCCTCGTGTCCCCCTCCCGGCTCATGTCCTGTGTCCCCCACCCCCCTCTCATGCCCCGTGTCTGCCCTGTTCCCCCACCCCGCTCATGCTCTGTGTCTGTCTCCCTCCTTTTCTCACCAGCCCCTGCTCATGGCCTGTGTCTCCCCTGTTCACCCCAACCCCCCGCTCATGCCCCGTGTCTCCCTCCTTCCCCCCCACCCCCCACTCATGCCCTGTGTCTCCCTTCATCCCCCCACCCCATGCTCATGCCCCGTGTCTCCCTTCTTTCCCCCACCCCCCGTTCATGCCCTATGTCAGCCTTCTTTCCACCCCCCACACCCCGGCTCATGCCCCGTGTCTCCCTCTGTTCCCCCATCCCCCGCTCATGCCCCATGTCTCCCTCGTGTACCCCCCACCCCCCGCTCATGCCCCATGTCTCCCTCGTGTACCCCCCTCCCACGGCTCATGCCCCGTGTCTCCCTCCTGTCCCCCCCACCCCCGCTCATGCCCTGTGTCTCTTTCCTGTTCCCCCCACCCCCGCTCATGCCCTGTGTCTCCCTCCTGTAACCCCACACCCGCTCATGCCCCGTGTCTCCCTCCTGTCCCCCCACCCCCCGCTCATGCCCCCTGTCTCCCCTGTTCACCCCCACCCCCCACTCATGCCCGTGTCTCCACTATTCCCCCTACCCCCCACTCATGCCTTGTGTCTCCCTTCTTCCCCCCACCCCCACTCATGCCATGTGTCTCCCCTGTTCACCCCCGCTCATGCTCCGTGTCTCATGCTTCCCCCCAGCCCCCGCTCATGCCCCATGTCTCCCTTCTTCCCCCCCACCCCCCGCTCATGCCCCGTGTCTCCTTCTTTCACCCCACCCCCGCTCATGCCCCGTGTCTCCCTGCTTACGCTCATGCCCTGTGTCTCCCTTCTTTCCCACCTCATCCCCCGCTCATGCCCCGTGTCTCCCTGTTCCCCCCACCCCGCTCATTCCCTGTGTCTCCCTCTTGTTCCCCCCACCCTTCGCTCATGCCCCGTGTCTCCCTCATGTACCCCCACCCCCCACTCATGCCCATGTCTCCGTCGTGTACCCCTCCACCCCCGCTCATGCCCTGTGTTTCCCTCCGGTCACCCCCACCCCCAGCTCATGCCCTGTGTCTCCCTTCTGTTCCCCCCACCCCCGCTCATGCCCTGTGTCGCCCTCGTGTTACCCCCAACCCCCCTCTCATGCCCTGTTCCCCCCACCCCCCGCTCATGCCCGTGTCTCCCTTCTTTCTCCCCTGCTCATGCCCCGTGTCTCCCTTCTCTCCCCCACCCCCTGCTCATGCCCCTTGTCTCCCTTCTTCCCACCCAACCCCCGCTCATGCCCTGTGTCTCCCTTCTTTCCCCCCACCCCCCACTCATGCCCTGTGTCTCCCTTCTTTCCCCCACCCCCCGCTCATGCCCCATTTCTCCCTTCTTTCCCCCCCACCCCCAGCTCATGCCCCGTGTCTGCCTTCTTTCCCCCTCCATACCCCCCTCATGCCCCTTGTCTCCCTTCTCCCCCCACACCCCACTCATGTCCTGTGTCTCCCTCCTGTACCCCCACCCCCCCCGCTCATGCCCCGTGTCTCCCTCCTGTACCCCCCCACCCCCTGCTCATGCCCTGTGTCTACCTCGTGTTACCCGCCAGCCCCGCTCATGCCCCGTGTCTGCCCTGTTCCCCCCCTGCTCATGCCCGGTGTCTCCCTCCTGTAACCCCCACCCCTGCTAATTTCCCATGTCTCCCTCCTGTCCTCCTGTACCCACACTCCCGGTTCATGCCCCGTGTCTACCTTGTGTTCCCCCACCCCCCGCTCATGCCCCGTGTCTCCCTTATGTTACCCCCCACCCCCCGCTCATGACCCGTGTCTGCGCTGTTCCCCTCACCCCCCGCTCATGCCCCGTGTTACCCCCACCCCCCGTTCATGCCCTGTGTCTCCCTCCTGTTCCCCCCACCCCCTGCTCATGCCCCATGTCTCCCTCGAGTACCCCATACCCCCCACTCATGCCCTGTGTCTCAATCCCTCATGTCCCCCCACCCGCCGCTCATGTCCTGTGTCCCCCCATGTGCCGGTCATGCCCCGTGTCCCCCCACCCGCCGCTCATGCCCCGTGTCTGCCCTGATCCCCTCACCCCCGCTCATGCCCCATGTCTCCCTTCTTACCCGCCCACCCTCTGCTCATGCCCGGTGTCTCTCTTCTTTCCCCCCGACCCCCCGCTCATGCTCTGTGTCTCCCTTCTTTCGCCCCCAACCCCCGCTCATTCCCCGTGTCTCCCCTTTTTCTCCCCCACCCCTGCTCATGAAACGTGTCTCCCTTCTTTCCCCCACCCCCGCTCATGGCCAGTGTCTCCCTTCTTCCCCCCCACCCCGCTCATGCCCTTTGTCTCCCCACCCCCGCTCATGTCCCGTGTCTCCCATCTCCCCCCCAACCCCCGCTCATGCCCCGTGTCTCTGTTCTTCCCCCCCACCCCCGCTCATGCCCTGTGTCTCCCTTCTTTCCCCCACCCCCCGCTCATGCCCCGTTTCTCCCTTCTTTCCCCCCCACCCCCAGCTCATGCCCCGTGTCTGCCCCCTTTCCCCCTCCATACCCCACTCATGCCCCTTGTCTCCCTTCTCCCCCCACACCCCACTCATGTCCTGTGTCTCCCTCCTGTACCACCACCCCCCGCTCATGCACCGTGTCTCCCTCCTGTACCCCCCACCCCCTGCTCATGCCCTGTGTCTCCCTCGTGTTACCCCCCACCCCCCGCTCATTCCCCGTGTCTGCCCTGTTCCCCCTGCTCATGCCCCGTGTCTCCCTCCTGTAACCCCCACCCCCACTAATTTCCCATGTCTCCCTCCTGTCCTCCTGTACCCACACCCCCCGTTCATGCCCTGTGTCTCCCTCATGTTCCCCCACCCCCGCTCATGCCCCGTGTCTCCCTTGTGTTACCCCCCACCCCACGCTCATGACCCATGTCTGCGCTGTTCCCCCAACCCCCGCTCATGCCCCGTGTTACCCCAACCCCCCGTTCATGCCCTGTGTCTCCCCCCTGTTCCCCCCACCCCCCACTCATGCCCCATGTCTCCCTCGTGTACCCCCCACCCCCCACTCATGCCCTGTGTCTCAATACCTCATGTCCCCCCACCCGCCGCTCATGTCCTGTGTCCCCCCATGCGCCGGTCATGCCCCGTGTCCCCCCACCCGCCGCTCATGCCCCGTGTCTGCCCTGTTCCCCTCACCCCCGCTCATTCCCCATGTCTCCGTCGTGTTACCCACCACCCCCATTCATGCATAGTGTCTCCCTCATGTTCCCCCCACCCCCCGCTCATGCCCAGTGTCCCCCTCATGTTCCCCCCACCCCCCGCTCATGCCCCGTGTCTCCCCTGTTCACCTACGCTCATGCTCTGTGTCTGTCTCCCTCCTTTTCCCCCAGCTCCCGCTCATGGCCCGTGTCTCCCTTCTTCCCCCACCCCCCGCTCATGCCCCGTGTCTCCCTTCATCCCCCCACCCCTCGTTCATGCCCCGTGTCTCCCTTCTTTCCCCTGACCCCTGCTCATGCCCCGTGTCTCCCTTCTTTCGCACGTCACCCCCGCTCATGCCCCGTGTCTCCCTTCTTTCACCCCCCACCCCCCGCTCATGCCCCGTGTCTGCCATGTTCCCCCCACCCCCGCTCATGCCCCTTGTCTCCCTCTTGTTCCCCCATCCGCTGCTCATGACCCATGTCTTCCTCAAGTACCCCCCACCCCCTGCTCATGCCCCATGTCTCCCTCATGTACCCCCCACCCCCAGGTCATGCCCCGTGTCTCCCTCCTGTCGCCCCCACCCCTGCTCATGCCCCGTGTCTCTTTCCTGTTCCCCCCACCCCCGCTCATGCCCTGTGTCTCCCTCCTGTCCCCCCACCCGCCGCTCATGCCCCGTGTCTGCCCTGTTCCCCTCACCCCCGCTCATTCCCAATGTCTCCGTCGTGTTACCCACAACCCCCGTTCATGCCCAATGTCTCCCTCATGTTCCCCCCACCCCCCGCTCATGCCCCGTGTCCCCCTCATGTTCCACCCACCCCCCGCTCATGCCCCGTGTCTCCCCTGTTCACCCACGCTCATGCTCTGTGTCTGTCTCCCTCCTTTTCCCCCAGCCCCCGCTCATGGCACGTGTCTCCCCTGTTCACCCCCAACCCCTGCTCATGCCCCGTGTCTCCCTTCTTCCCCCACCCCCCGCTCATGCCCCATGTCTCCCTTCATCCCCCCACCCCTCGCTCATGCCCCGTTTCTCCCTTCTTTCCCCTGACCCCCGCTCATGCCCCGTGTCTCCCTTCTTTCACCCCCCACCCTCCTGCTAATGCCCCGTGTCTGCCATGTTCCCCCCACCCCCGCTCATGCCCCTTGTCTCCCTCTTGTTCCCCCATCCGCTGCTCATGACCCGTGTCTCCCTCAAGTACCCCCCACCCCCTGCTCATGCCCCATGTCTCCCTCATGTACCCCCTCACCCCCAGGTCATGCCCCGTGTCTCCCTCCTGTCGCCCCCACCCCTGCCCCGTGTCTCTTTCCTGTTCCCCCCACCCCCGCTCATGCCCTGTGTCTCCCTCCTGTCCCCCCACCCCCCGCTCATGCCCTGTGTCTTCCTTCTTTCCACCCCATCCTCCGCTCATGCCCCATGTCTCCCTTTTTTCCCCCCACCCCCCGCTCATGCCCCGTGTCTCCCTTCTTTTCCCTCGCTCATGCCCCAAGTCTCCCATCTTCCCCCTAACCCCCCGCTCATGCCCTGTGTCTCCCTTAATTCCCACCACCCTTCGCACATGCCCCGTGTCTCCCTTATTCCCCTCCACCCCCCACTCATGCCCCATGCCTCCCTTCTTTCCCCCACCCACTGTCTCCCTTCTTTCCCCCCCAACCCCCACTCATGCCCCGTGTCTCCATTCTTCCCCCCCAGGCCCCGCTCATATACCATGTCTCCCTTCTTCCCCCCACCCCCCGCTCATGCCCCGTGTCTCCCTTCTTCCCCTCCACCCCCCACTCATGCCCCGTGTCTCCCTTCTTTCCCCCCAACCCACCACTCATGCCCTGTGTCTCCCTACTTCCCCCCCCGTGTCATCCTTCTTTCCCCCCTCCACACCCTGCTCATGGCCCTTGTCTCCCTTCTCCCCCCCACACCCCGCTCATGCCCCGTGTCTCCCTCCTGTACCCCCCACCCCCCGCTCATGTCCCGTGTCTCCCTCCTGTACCCCCCACACCCCCACTCATGCCCTGTGTCTCCCTCCTGTACCCCCCACCCCCCGCTCATGCCCCGTGTCTCCCTCGTGTTATCCCCCACCCCCCGCTCATGCCCCGTGTCTGCCCTGTTCCCCCCACCCCCGCTCATGCCCCGTGTCTCCCTCCTCTACCCCCACCCCCGCCCATGTCCTGTGTCTCCCTCCTGTACCCCCACCACCCCGCTCATGCCCCGTGTCTCCCTCGTGTTCCACCCACCCCCCGCTCATGCCCGTGTCTCCCTCGTATTACCCCCCACCCCCGCTCATGTCCTGTGTCTGCCCTGTTCCCCCCACCCCCTGCTCATGCCCCGGGTCTCCCTCGTGTATGCCCCCACCCCCCACTCATGCCCTGTGTCTCAATCCCTCGTGTCCCCCTCCCGGCTCATGTCCTGTGTCCCCCACCCCCCTCTCATGCCCCGTGTCTGCCCTGTTCCCTCACCCCGCTCATGCTCTGTGTCTGTCTCCCTCCTTTTCCACCAGCCCCTGCTCATGGCCTGTGTCTCCCCTGTTCACCCCAACCCCCCCGCTCATGCCCCGTGTCTCCCTCCTTCCCCCCCACCCCCCACTCATGCCCTGTGTCTCCCTTCATCCCCCCACCCCATGCTCATGCCCCGTGTCTCCCTTCTTTCCCCCCACCCCCCGTTCATGCCCTATGTCAGCCTTCTTTCCACCCCCCCACACCCCGCTCATGCCCCGTGTCTCCCTCTTGTTCCCCCATCCCCCGCTCATGCCCCATGTCTCCCTCGTGTACCCCCCACCCCCCGCTCATGCCCCATGTCTCCCTCGTGTACCCCCATCCCACGGCTCATGCCCCGTGTCTCCCTCCTGTCCCCCCCACCCCCGCTCATGCCTTGTGTCTCTTTCCTGTTCCCCCCACCCCCCGCTCATGCCCTGTGTCTCCCTCCTGTAACCCCACCACCCGCTCATGCCCCGTGTCTCCCTCCTGTCCCCCCCACCCCCCACTCATGCCCCCTGTCTCCCCTGTTCACCCCCACCCCCCACTCATGCCCGTGTCTCCCCTATTCCCCCTACCCCCCACTCATGCCTTGTGTCTCCCTTCTTCCCCCCACCCCCACTCATGCCATGTGTCTCCCCTGTTCACCCCCGCTCATGCTCCGTGTCTGTATCCCTCCTTTTCCCTCCACCCCTCGCTCATGGCTGTGTCTCCCCTGTTCACCCCCACACACTGCTCATGCACCGTGTCTCCATGCTTCCCCCCCAGCCCCCGCTCATGCCCCATGTCTCCCTTCTTCCCCCCCACCCCCCGCTCATGCCCCGTGTCTCCCTTCTTTCACCCCACCCCCGCTCATGCCCCGTGTCTCCCTGCTTACGCTCATGCCCTGTGTCTCCCTTCTTTCCCACCTCATCCCCCGCTCATGCCCCGTGTCTCCCTGTTCCCCCCACCCCGCTCATTCCCTGTGTCTCCCTCTTGTTCCCCCCACCCTTCGCTCATGCCCCGTGTCTCCCTCATGTACCCCCCACCCCCCACTCATGCCCCATGTCTCCCTCGTGTACCCCTCCACCCCCCGCTCATGCCCTGTGTTTCCCTCCTGTCACCCCCACCCCCAGCTCATGCCCTGTGTCTCCCTCGTGTTCCCCCCACCCCCGCTCATGCCCTGTGTCGCCCTCGTGTTACCCCCAACCCCCCTCTCATGCCCTGTTCCCCCCACCCCCCGCTCATGCCCCGTGTCTCCCTTCTTTCTCCCCTGCTCATGCCCCGTGTCTCCCTTCTCTCCCCCACCCCCTGCTCATGCCCCTTGTCTCCCTTCTTCCCACCCAACCCCCGCTCATGCCCTGTGTCTCCCTTCTTTCCCCCCACCCCCCACTCATGCCCTGTGTCTCCCTTCTTACCCCCACCCCCCGCTCATGCCCCGTTTCTCCCTTCTTTCCCCCCCACCCCCAGCTCATGCCCCGTGTCTGCCTTCTTTCCCCCTCCATACTCCCCTCATGCCCCTTGTCTCCCTTCTCCCCCCACACCCCACTCATGTCCTGTGTCTCCCTCCTGTACCCCCACCCCCCGCTCATGCCCCGTGTCTCCCTCCTGTACCCCCCCACCCCCTGCTCATGCCCTGTGTCTACCTCGTGTTAACCGCCAGCCCCCGCTCATGCCCCGTGTCTGCCCTGTTCCCCCCCTGCTCATGCCCCGTGTCTCCCTCCTGTAACCCCCACCCCTGCTAATTTCCCATGTCTCCCTCCTGTCCTCCTGTACCCACACTCCCGGTTCATGCCCCGTGTCTACCTTGTGTTCCCCCACCCCCCGCTCATGCCCCGTGTCTCCCTTATGTTACCCCCCACCCCCCGCTCATGACCCGTGTCTGCGCTGTTCCCCTCACCCCCCGCTCATGCCCCGTGTCTCCCTCGTGTTACCCCCACGCCCTGTTCATGCCCTGTGTCTCCCTCCTGTTCCCCCCACCCCCCGCTCATGCCCCTTGTCTCCCTCGTGTACCCCCCACCCCCCACTCATGCCCTGTGTCTCAATCCCTCATGTCCCCCCACCCGCCGCTCATGTCCTGTGTCCCCCCATGTGCCGGTCATGCCCCGTGTCCCCCCACCCGCCGCTCATGCCCCGTGTCTGCCCTGTTCCCCTCAACCCCGCTCATTCCTCATGTCTCTGTCGTGTTACCCACCACCCCCGTTCATGCCCAGTGTCTCCCTCGTGTTCCCCCAACCCCCCGCTCATGCCCCGTGTCTCCCTCATGTTCCTCCCACCCCCCGCACATGCCCCGTGTCTCCCCTGTTCACCCCCGCTCATGCTCTGTGTCTGTCTCCCTCCTTTTCCCCCACCCCCTGCTCATGCCCTGTGTCTCCCTCGTGTTCCCCCCACCCCCGCTCATGCCCTGTGTCGCCCTCGTGTTACCCCCAACCCCCCTCTCATGCCCTGTTCCCCCCACCCCCCGCTCATGCCCCGTGTCTCCCTTCTTTCTCCCCTGCTCATGCCCCGTGTCTCCCTTCTCTCCCCCACCCCCTGCTCATGCCCCTTGTCTCCCTTCTTCCCACCCAACCCCCGCTCATGCCCTGTGTCTCCCTTCTTTCCCCCCACCCCCCACTCATGCCCTGTGTCTCCCTTCTTACCCCCACCCCCCGCTCATGCCCCGTTTCTCCCTTCTTTCCCCCCCACCCCCAGCTCATGCCCCGTGTCTGCCTTCTTTCCCCCTCCATACTCCCCTCATGCCCCTTGTCTCCCTTCTCCCCCCACACCCCACTCATGTCCTGTGTCTCCCTCCTGTACCCCCACCCCCCCGCTCATGCCCCGTGTCTCCCTCCTGTACCCCCCCACCCCCTGCTCATGCCCTGTGTCTACCTCGTGTTAACCGCCAGCCCCCGCTCATGCCCCGTGTCTGCCCTGTTCCCCCCTGCTCATGCCCCGTGTCTCCCTCCTGTAACCCCCACCCCTGCTAATTTCCCATGTCTCCCTCCTGTCCTCCTGTACCCACACTCCCGGTTCATGCCCCGTGTCTACCTTGTGTTCCCCCACCCCCCGCTCATGCCCCGTGTCTCCCTTATGTTACCCCCCACCCCCCGCTCATGACCCGTGTCTGCGCTGTTCCCCTCACCCCCCGCTCATGCCCCGTGTCTCCCTCGTGTTACCCCCACCCCCTGTTCATGCCCTGTGTCTCCCTCCTGTTCCCCCCACCCCCCGCTCATGCCCCTTGTCTCCCTCGTGTACCCCCCACCCCCCACTCATGCCCTGTGTCTCAATCCCTCATTCCCCCCACCCGCCGCTCATGCCCCGTGTCTGCCCTGTTCCCCTCAACCCCGCTCATTCCTCATGTCTCTGTCGTGTTACCCACCACCCCCGTTCATGCCCAGTGTCTCCCTCGTGTTCCCCCAACCCCCCGCTCATGCCCCATGTCTCCCTCATGTTCCTCCCACCCCCCGCACATGCCCCGTGTCTCCCCTGTTCACCCCCGCTCATGCTCTGTGTCTGTCTCCCTCCTTTTCCCCCACCCCCTGCTCATGGCCCGTGTCTCCCCTGTTCACCCCCACCCCCTGCTCATGCCCCGTGTCTCCCTTCTTCCCCCCACCCCCCGCTCATGCCCCGTGTCTCCCTTCTTTCCACCCCCCCGACCCCGCTCATGCCCCGTGTCTCCCTTCTTTTGCACGTCACCTCCGCTCATGTCCCGTGTCTCCCTTCTTTCACACCCCACCCCCCTCTCATGCCCCGTGTCTGCCATGTTCCCCCCAGCCCCGTTCATGCCCCTTGTCTCCTTCTTGTTCCCCCATCCGCTGCTCTTGACACGTGTCGCCCTCAAGTACCCCCACCCCCCGCTCATGCCCCATGTCTCCCTCATGTACCCCCCCACCCCCAGGTCATGCCCCGTGTCTCCCTCCTGTCGCCCCCCACCCCTGCTCATGCCCCGTGTCTCTTTCCTGTTCTCCCCACCCCCGCTCATGCCCTGTGTCTCCCTCCTGTCCCCCCACCCCCCGCTCATGCCCTGTGTCTCCCTTCTTTCCACCCCATCCCCCGCTCATGCCCCTTGTCTCCCTTCTTTCCCCCCACCCCCGCTCATGCCCCGTGTCTCCCTTCTTTTCCCCCGCTCATGCCCCAAGTCTCCCATCTTCCCCATAACCCCCGCTCATGCCCTGTGTCGCCCTTAATTCCCACCACCTTGACTCATGCCCCGTGTCTCCCGCCTTTCCCCCCACCCCCCACTCATGCCCTGTGTCTCCCTTCATCCCCCCACCCCATGCTCATGCCCCGTGTCTCCCTTCTTTCCCCCCACCCCCCGTTCATGCCCTATGTCAGCCTTCTTTCCCTCAAGTCTCCCTCAAGTACCCCCCGCTCATGCCCCATGTCTCCCTCATGTACCCCCCACCCCCGGCTCATGCCCCGTGTCTCCCTTCTGTCACCCCAACCCCTGCTCATGCCCCGTGTCTCTTTCCTGTTCCCCCCACCCCCGCTCATGCCCTGTGTCTCCCTCCTGTCCCCCCACCCTCCGCTCATGCCCCGATGTCTCCCCAGTTCACCCCCACCCCCTGCTCATGCCCTGTGTCTCCCTTGTTCCCCCCACCCCCACTTATGCCCCGTGTCTCCCTCCTGTCACCCCCACCCATGCTCTGCATCTCTTTCCTGTTCCCCGACCCCCGCTCATGCCCTGTGTTTCCCTCCTGTACCCCCACCCCCGCTCATGCCCTGTGTCTCCCTCGTGTTCCCCCCACCCCCGCTCATGCCCTGTGTCTCCCTCGTGTTACCCCCAACCTCCCCTCTCATGCCCTGTTCCCTCCACCCCCCGCTCATGTCCCGAATCTCCCTCCTGTACCCCGCACCCCAGCTCATGCCCCATGTCTGCCCTGTTCCCCCACCACCCGCTCATGCCCCGTGTCTCCCTTCTTTCCCCCCACCCCCCGGTCATGCCCCGTGTCTCACTTCTTCCCCCTCCATCCCCCGCTCATGCCCCGTGTCTCCCTTCTTTCCACCCCCCACCCACGCTCATGCCCCGCGTCTCCCTTCTTTTGCACATCACCCCTGCTCATGCCCTGTGTCTCCCTTATTTCACCCCCCAACACCCGCTCATGCCCCGTGTCTGCCCTGTTCCCCCACCCCCGCTCATGCCCTGTGTCTCCCTCTTGTTCCCCCATCCGCTGCTCATGACCCGTGTCTCCCTCAAGTACCCCCCACCCCCCGCTCATGCCTCATGTACCCCCCCACCCCCGGCTCATGCCCCGTGTCTCCCTCCTGTCCCCCCCACCCCTGCTCATGCCCCGTGTCTCCCTTGTTCCCCCCACCCCCCACTCATGCCCCGTGTCTCCCTCCTGTCACCTCCACCCCCACTCATGCTCTGTGTCTCTTTCCTGTTCCCCCGGCCCCCGCTCATGCCCTGTGTTTCCCTCCTGTACCCCCATCCCCCGCTCATGCCCCGTGTCTCCCTCGTGTTCCCCCCACCCCCGCTCATGCCCTGTGTCTCCCTCGTGTTACCCCCAACCCCCCCTCTCATGCCCTGTTCCCCCCACCCCCCGCTCATGTCCCGAATCTCCCTCCTGTACCCCGCACCCCAGCTCCTGCCCCATGTCTGCCCTGTTCCCCCCACCTCCCGCTCATGCCCCGTGTCTCCCTTCTTTCCTCCCACCCCCCGCTCATGCCCTGTGTCTCCCTTCTTTCCCACTTCACTCCCCGCTCATGCCCCGTGTCTCCCTTCTTTCGCCCCTCACCCCCCGCTCATGCCCCGTGTCTCCCTCATGTACCCCCCACCCCCGCTCATGCCCTGTGTCTCCCTCATGTACCCCCCACCCCCGCTCATGCCCCATATCTCCCTCTTGTTCCCCCCACCCTTCGCTCATGCCCCGTGTCTCCCTCATGTACCCCCCACCCCCCACTCATGCCCCATGTCTCCCTCGTGTACCCCTCCACCCCCCACTCATGCCCCGTGTCTCCCTCCAGTCACCCCCACCCCCGCTCATGCTCTGCGTCTCTTTCCTGTTCCCCCCACCCCCGCTCATGCCTCGTGTTTCCCTCCTGTACCCCCACTCCCTGCTCATGCCCAGTGTCTCCCTCGTGTTCCCCCAACCCCCGCTCATGCCCTGTGTCTCCCTCGTGTTACCCCCAACCCCCCCTCTCATGCCCTGTTCCCCCCACCCCCCGCTCATGTCCCGAATCTCCCTCCTGTACCCCGCTCCCCAGCTCATGCCCCATGTCTGCCCTGTTCCCCCCACCCCCCGCTCATGCCCTGTGTCTCCCTTCTTTCCACCCCTCCACCCCCCGCCCCCAGCTCATGCCCCGTGTCTCTCTTCTTTCCCACTTCACTCCCCGCTCATGCCCCGTGGTGTCTCCCTTCTTTCGCCCCTCACACCCCGCTCATGACCCGTGTATGCCCTGTTCCCTCCACCCACTCATGTCCCATGTTTCCCGCTTGTTCCCCCATCCCCCGCTCATGCCCCGTGTCTCCCTCGTGTACCCCTCACCCCTGGCTCATGCCCCGTGTTTCCCTACTGCCCCCCCACCCCTGCTCATGCCCCGTGTCTCTTTCCTGTTCCCCCCACCCCCGGCTCATGCCCCGTGTCTCCCTCCTGTACCCCCCACCACCTGCTCATGCCCCGTGTCTCCCTCCTGTCCCCCCACCCTCCGCTCATGCCCCTTGTCTCCCCTGTTCACACCCACCCCCACTCATGCCCCGTGTCTCCCCTGTTCCCCCCACCCCCCACTCATGCCCCATGTCTCCCTTCTTCCCTCCACCCCCACTCATGCCCTGTGTCTCCCCTGTTCATCCTCGCTCATGTTCCGTGTCTGTATCCCTCCTTTTCCTGCCACCCCTCGCTCATGGCCCGTGTCTCCCCTGTTCACCCCCATCCCCAGCTCATGCCCCGTGTCTCCCTTCTTCCCCCCAGCCCCCGCTCATGCCCCGTGTCTCCCTTCTTCCGCCCCACCCCCCGCTCATGCCCCCTGTCTCCCTTCTTTCCCCCCACCCCTGCTCATGCCCCTTGTCTCCCTTCTTACGCTCATGCCCTGTGTCTCCCTTCTTTCCCACCTCACCCCCTGCTCATGCCCCGTGTCTCCCTTCTTTTGCCCCCATGTCTGCCCTGTTCCCCCACCCCCGCTCATTCCCCGTGTCACCCTCTTGTTCCCCCATCCCCGCTCATGCCCCGTGTTTCCCTCCTGTAACCCCCACCCCCGCTCATGCCCTGTGTCTCCCTCGTGTTCCCCCCACCCCCGTTCATGCCCCGTGTCACCCTCGTGTTACCCCCAACCCCCCTCTCATGCCCCGTGTCTGCCCTGTTCCCCCCACCCAACGCTCATGTCCAGAGTCTCCCGCCTGTAGCCCGGAATCCCGCTCATGTCCCGTGTCTGCCCTGTTCCCCCCAACCCCCCATGCCGCATGTCTCCCTCCTGTTCCCTCCCAGCCCCTGTTCATGCCCCATGTCTTCCCCCTGTTCCCCCCACCCCCCGCTCATGCCCTGTGTCTCCCTCCTGTCACCCCACCCCTGCTCATGCCCTGCATCGCTTTCCTGTTCCCCCATCCCCGCTCATGCCCCATGTTTCCCTCCTGTACCCCCCACCCCCTGCTCATGCCCTGTGTCTCCCTCCTGTCACCCCACCCCTGCTCATGCCCTGCGTCTCTTTCCTGTTCCCCCATCCCCGCTCATGCCCCGTGTTTCCCTCCTGTACCCCCCAGCCCCTGCTCATGCCCCGTATCTCCCTCGTGTTCCCACACACCCCCGCTCATGCCCCGTGTCTGCCCTGTTCCCCCCACCCCCGCTCATGTCCCGAGTCTCGTTCCTGTACCCCGCACCTCAAATCATGTCCCATGTCGGCCCTTTTCCCCCCATGCACCGTGTCTCCCTCCTGTTCCCTCCCACTCCCTGTTCATGCCCCATGGCTTCCTCCTGTTCCCCCCACCCCCCTCTCATGACCCGTGTCTCCCTCATGTACCCCTCCACCCCCCGCTCATGCCCCATGTCTCTCTCCCTCGTGTACCCCCCACCCCCTGCACATGCCCCGTGTCCCCCCACCCCCTGCTCATGCCCCGTGTGCCCCACACCACCCGCTCATACCCCGTGTCCCCCACCACCCCCCGCTCATGCCCCATGTCTGCCCTGTTCCCCCACACCCCGCTCATGCCCGTGTCTCCGTCATGTTACCCCCCACCCCCCTCTCATGCCCTGTGTCTCCCTCCTTTTCCCCCCACCCCCGCTCATGGCCTGTGTTTCCCCTCTTCATCCCCACCCCCTGCTCATGCCCTGTGTCTCCCTTCTTTCCACCCCCCACACCCCGCTCATGCCCAGTGTCTCCCTTCTTTCCCCCAACCCCCGCTCATGCCCCGCGTCTCCCTTCTTTTACCCCGCACATGCTCCATGTCTCCTTTCTTTCCAGTCACCCCCCGCTCATGCCCCATGTCTCCCTTCTTTCCCCCCACCCCCGCTCATGCCCCATGTCTCCCTTCTTTCCCCCCGCAGATGCCCCGTGTCTCCCTTCTTCCCCCCACCCCTAGCTCATGCCCTGTGTCTCCCTTCTTTCCCCCCACCCCCCGCTCATGCCCCGTGTCTCCCTTATTCCCCTCCACCCCCCGCTCATGCCTCGTGCCTCCCTTCTTTGAAGCCCCATGTCTCCCTTCTTTCTCCTCTCACCCCCGCTCATGCCCGGTGTCTCCCTTCTTTCCCCTCCACCCCCCGCTCATGCCCCATGTCTCACTTCCTTCCCCCCCACCCTCCGCTCATGCCATGTGTCTCCCTTCTTTCCCCTCACCCCCACTCATGACCCATATCTCCCTTCTTTCCCCCCATCCCCCGCTCATGCCCCATGTCTCCCTTCTTTCCCCCCACCCCCGCTCATGCCCAGTGTCTCCCTTCTTTCCCCCCACCCCTGCTCATGCCCCATGTCTCCCTTCTTCCCCCCAACCCCTGCTCATGCCCCGTGTCTCCCTTCGGCCCGCCACCCCCCGCTCATGCCCCATGTCTTCCTTCTTCCCTCCCCAGCCCCCGCTCATGCCCCGTGTCTCCCTTCTTCCCCCCCACCCCCCTCATGCCCTGTGTCTCCCTTCTTTCCTCCCCACACCCCGCTCATGACCCGTGTCTCCCATCTTCCCCCCTACCCCCCGCTCTTGCCCCGTGTCTCCCTTCTTCCCCCTGCTCATGCCCCATGTCTACCTTCTTTGCCCCGCTCATGCCCCGTGTCTCCCTTCTTCCGCCCCACCCCCGTTCATGCCCTGTGTCTCCCTTCTTTCCATTCCCCCACCCCCCGCTCATGCCCATGTCTGCCTTCTTACCCGCCCACCCTCCGCTCATGCCCGGTGTTTCTCTTCTTTCCCCCCACCCCCCGCTCATTCCCCATGTCTCCCTTCTTTCTCCCCCACCCCTGCTCATGCCCCATGTCTCCCTTCTTTCCCCCCCACCCCCGCTTATGCCCTGTGTGTTAGGCGGAAACCTGTGCAGTTCCCTCTGGGACCACTGCAAAAGATTTAGGACTACAGGTGTTGGGCGGTGAACCCACTTGGTAGCAGTCTGTACCACACAGATTCACTTGGTAGCTGTGGCTGAGCAGTCAGACTTCCCTCAAGAAGAGTTGAGCAGTATGTGGCGTATACAAAATAGGGCAATCCTTCACAGCAAGACAAGTAAACAGGCAACGAGACTTAGTGTAAAGATATTACGGTATTTATTTATAATGAAACATCTATGGAAAACAATAAGGCAAATCACGGCAAACAAATCAAACACAATTACTCTACGAAGTAGAAAACAATCAATCCCCCTAGCAATATATCGACAACTCTAGGTTCTACCGGTACCACTTATTTTCAGACAGAGGTGTATACCTCAACCTAGAGGACACTCGAATATTTGTTAGGACGGGAGAGAAAAAGATAGGCAAGTTATGAAATCAACACAGTTCAATCCTACGAGGATAAAATGCAAGGCAGGAAGGCAAGAATCACAATAGATCATAAAGTTCAGAGGCCAGGCCCACTCGGAGAGAGGCAAGGTGCGATGTACCGAAAAGTCTCTAGTGGAGATGCATTCAAGTCTTTATAGCAAATTGTTATCGGCAGATTGAACAAGTTCAGAACAAAGAATGAGAAAAGCTTGGAGGCGACCCAACGGAACGGAGAGGATTAAGACACCTCACTCGAACCAATAGAAAGGGAAGCCAGGCGGACAAGGTACCTTGTTGTGGAGGGCAGCTCCGGCGGGGGCAGTTGTTCCTGGTGGTGGATGCACGTCGGGTCTTTGCCAAGAGTAGAGATGATCTCGTCGTCGAAGAAAAGTGAAGTCCGGTGCACCACCAGGGAATAGACCAGCCGCGGAGTGCTCCGTCACAAGGCACCACCTTTTGGTCGCGGTTCAGGGGTAGTGGCTATCCGGTTGCCGAGGTGCTCTGCACGGGCAATTCGACCACTGTGTCTTGAGGCGAATAAAAAGCAAAGGGGACTGGTTGTTTCCACCAGTCAGGGGAAGAGACTCTCCGGCAGGGAGATCTCCTCTGTCGTCGGGAAGTGGTGGGTCGGTTCCGCAGGGCTCCACCGGAGGTGTCGTCGTGCAGGTCGGCTCAACGTTACCCCCGTTCATGCCCCGTGTCACCCTCGTGTTACCCCCAACCCCCCTCTCATGCCCCGTGTCTGCCCTGTTCCGCCCACCCAACGCTCATGTCCAGAGTCTCCCGCCTGTAGCCCGGATTCCCGCTCATGTCCCGTGTCTGCCCTGTTCCTCCCAACCCCCCATGCCGCATGTCTCCCTCCTGTTCCCTCCCAGCCCCCGTTCATGCCCCATGTCTTCCCCCTGTTCCCCCCACCCCCCGCTCATGCCCTGTGTCTCCCTCCTGTCACCCCACCCCTGCTCATGCCCTGCATCGCTTTCCTGTTCCCCCCATCCCCGCTCATGCCCCATGTTTCCCTCCTGTACCCCCCACCCCCTGCTCATGCCCTGTGTCTCCCTCCTGTCACCCCACCCCTGCTCATGCCCTGCGTCTCTTTCCTGTTCCCCCCATCCCCGCTCATGCCCCGTGTTTCCCTCCTGTACCCCCCAGCCCCTGCTCATGCCCCGTATCTCCCTCGTGTTCCCACACACCCCCGCTCATGCCCCGTGTCTGCCCTGTTCCCCCCACCCCCGCTCATGTCCCGAGTCTCGTTCCTGTACCCCGCACCTCAAATCATGTCCCATGTCGGCCCTTTTCCCCCCATGCACCGTGTCTCCCTCCTGTTCCCTCCCACTCCCTGTTCATGCCCCATGGCTTCCTCCTGTTCCCCCCACCCCCCTCTCATGACCCGTGTCTCCCTCATGTACCCCTCCACCCCCCGCTCATGCCCCATGTCTCTCTCCCTCGTGTACCCCCCACCCCCTGCACATGCCCCGTGTCCCCCCACCCCCTGCTCATGCCCCGTGTGCCCCACACCACCCGCTCATGCCCCGTGCCCCCCACCACCCCCCGCTCATGCCCCATGTCTGCCCTGTTCCCCCACACCCGCTCATGCCCGTGTCTCCGTCATGTTACCCCCCACCCCCTCTCATGGCCTGTGTCTCCCTCCTTTTCCCCCCACCCCCGCTCATGGCCTGTGTTTCCCCTGTTCATCCCCACCCCCTGCTCATGCCCTGTGTCTCCCTTCTTTCCACCCCCCACACCCCGCTCATGCCCAGTGTCTCCCTTCTTTCCCCCAACCCCCGCTCATGCCCCACGTCTCCCTTCTTTTACCCCGCACATGCCCCATGTCTCCTTTCTTTCCAGTCACCCCCCGCTCATGCCCCATGTCTCCCTTCTTTCCCCCCACCCCCGCTCATGCCCCATGTCTCCCTTCTTTCCCCCCGCAGATGCCCCGTGTCTCCCTTCTTCCCCCCACCCCTAGCTCATGCCCTGTGTCTCCCTTCTTTCCCCCCACCCCCTGCTCATGCCCCGTGTCTCCCTTATTCCCCTCCACCCCCCGCTCATGCCTCGTGCCTCCCTTCTTTCCCTCCCACCCCCCATGCCCCATGTCTCCCTTCTTTCTCCTCTCACCCCCGCTCATGCCCGGTGTCTCCCTTCTTTCCCCTCCACCCCCCGCTCATGCCCCATGTCTCACTTCCTTCCCCCCCACCCTCCGCTCATGCCATGTGTCTCCCTTCTTTCCCCTCACCCCCACTCATGACCCATATCTCCCTTCTTTCCCCCATCCCCCGCTCATGCCCCATGTCTCCCTTCTTTCCCCCCACCCCCGCTCATGCCCAGTGTCTCCCTTCTTTCCACCCACCCCTGCTCATGCCCCATGTCTCCCTTCTTCCCCCCAACCCCTGCTCATGCCCCGTGTCTCCCTTCTGCCCGCCACCCCCCGCTCATGCCCCATGTCTTCCTTCTTCCCTCCCCAGCCCCCGCTCATGCCCCATGTCTCCCTTCTTCCCCCCCACCCCCCTCATGCCCTGTGTCTCCCTTCTTTCCTCCCCACACCCCGCTCATGACCTGTGTCTCCCATCTTCCCCCCTACCCCCCGCTCTTGCCCCGTGTCTCCCTTCTTCCCCCTGCTCATGCCCCATGTCTACCTTCTTTGCCCCGCTCATGCCCCGTGTCTCCCTTCTTCCGCCCCACCCCCCGTTCATGCCCTGTGTCTCCCTTCTTTCCATTCCCCCACCCCCGCTCATGCCCATGTCTGCCTTCTTACCCGCCCACCCTCCGCTCATGCCCGGTGTTTCTCTTCTTTCCCCCCACCCCCCGCTCATTCCCCATGTCTCCCTTCTTTCTCCCCCACCCCTGCTCATGCCCCATGTCTCCATTCTTTCCCCCCACCCCCGCTCATGCCCCATGTCTCCCTTCTTTCCCCCCCACCCCCACTCATGCCCTGTGTGTTAGGCGGAAACCTGTGCAGTTCCCTCTGGGACCACTGCAAAAGATTTAGGACTACAGGTGTTGGGCGGTGAACCCACTTGGTAGCAGTCTGTACCACACAAATTCACTTGGTAGCTGTGGCTGAGCAGTCAGACTTCCCTCAAGAAGAGTTGAGCATTATGTGGAGTATACAAAATAGGGCAATCCTTCACAGCAAGACAAGTAAACAGGCAACGAGACTTAGTGTAAAGATATTACGGTATTTATTTATAATGAAACATCTATGGAAAACACTAAGGCAAATCACGGCAAACAAATCAAACACAATTACTCTACGAAGTAGAAAACGATCAATCCCCCTAGCAATATATCGACAACTCTAGGTTCTACCGGTACCACTTATTTTCAGACAGAGGTGTATACCTCAACCTAGAGGACACTCGAATATTTGTTAGGACGGGAGAGAAAAAGATAGGCAAGTTATGAAATCAACACAGTTCAATCCTACGAGGATAAAATGCAAGGCAGGAAGGCAAGAATCACAAAGTTCAGAGGCCAGGCCCACTCGGAGAGAGGCAAGGCGCGATGTACCGAAAAGTCTCTAGTGGAGATGCATTCAAGTCTTTATAGCAAATTGTTATCGGCAGATTGAACAAGTTCAGAACAAAGAATGAGAAAAGCTTGGAGGCGACCCAACGGAACGGAGAGGATTAAGACACCTCACTCGAACCAATAGAAAGGGAAGCCAGGCGGACAAGGTACCTTGTTGTGGAGGGCAGCTCCGGCGGGGGCAGTTGTTCCTGGTGGTGGATGCACGTCGGGTCTTTGCCAAGAGTAGAGATGATCTCGTCGTCGAAGAAAAGTGAAGTCCGGTGCACCACCAGGGAATAGACCAGCCGCGGAGTGCTCCGTCACAAGGCACCACCTTTTGGTCGCGGTTCAGGGGTAGTGGCTATCCGGTTGCCGAGGTGCTCTGCACGGGCAATTCGACCACTGTGTCTTGAGGCGAATAAAAAGCAAAGGGGACTGGTTGTTTCCACCAGTCAGGGGAAGAGACTCTCCGGCAGGGAGATCTCCTCTGTCGTCGGGAAGTGGTGGGTCGGTTCCGCAGGGCTCCACCGGAGGTGTCGTCGTGCAGGTCGGCTCAGCGTTACCCTCGTCGGATTCTTAGGTCCTGTGGCGACTTCTGAAGATCCAGTCCCAAAAGCCCTGCTTTTATGCAGAAAACCCCCATTCATTCAGCCTAGCTGTCAATCAACACATGCTAAGTGGTGAGCGGGAAGGCTCACCACCTGGGCCAATCACTCCAGAGTGCGGCCGGAGTTGGCAAGGCAACTCGGTCCAAGGTGCCTAAACCCCCTCCCACACCCCTGTGGTAACCCAGACAGAATGGCACCACTTTGGAGGGTCTCTGTACAGAACCCGCCAAAAGCGGAACAAAGGGCTCAACCTTTGGTTTAGGAGTCACAGAGACGAAAACATACGCCATTTTAAAAAACGAGTTCTGGCAGAAAATACCATCCGGTAAACTTATTTAAGATAAGTAGACCGGTGGTACGTTAGAGATTAACGAGAAAAAGTATCAATCTCCAACAATGGGACGAATCCCATAGGGTTATGTCCGGGGTCGAACATAACAAGTAGTTTCCACTGCCACCAGCCAAAACTCGACGAGGGGGGACGGGACAGTTCCCCCTCGAGTAACATATCCAGGAGTAATCGAATTACCCCTACTAGTACGTCCACAATAAGATGGTTGGTACTAGTCATGTTAGTAAATTTAGGTCTAGTAAAGCCAATGGTGACTTTACATGCCCGGGGAGACAGTAGTCAGTCCCCGGGTATTGAGTCTATGGTGGGGGATCCGCTAGGACGCCCTCGTGTTACAGCACGTAGGGTGCGGTGTAACACACATAGAAAAACATATGAGACCCTATGGAGTAAAAGAACCCATAGCCCATCGAACACATTGACATTTGAAGGAATTACACACATACATGTCCAAGAGTGGGAGAAAAAGACTCTCACTCTTGGCCCGATGGAAAAAACAAACTCCCGAAATCCAGCAAAGCTGCTGGGGGACTCACTAGGTTAGGAAATTCAGCCTAAACAGAGAATTCTCCCTAACACTGTGTCTCTCTTCTTCCCCCACCCCCCGCTCATGCCCCGTGTCTCCCATCTTCCCCCCCACTCCCACTCATGCCCCGTGTCTCCGTTCTTGCCCCCACCCCCGCTCATGCCCTGTATCTCCCTTCTTTCCCCCCACCCCCCGCTCAAGCCCCGTGTCTCCCTTCTTTCCCCCACCTCCCACTCATGCCCCGTGTCTCCCTTCTTTCCGCCACCCCCTGCTCATGCCCTGTGTCTCCCTTCTTCCCCCTCCCCCGCTCATGACCCGTGTCTCCTTTCTTTCCCCCCACCCCCCGCTCATGCCCCATGTCTCCCTTCTTCCCCTCAGTCCCGCTCATGCCCCGTGTCAACCTTGTTTCCCCTCACCCCTGCTCATTACCCGTGTCTCCCTTCTTCCCCCCCACCCCCCGTTCATGCCCTGTGTCTCCCTTCTTTCCACCCCGCTCATGCCCCGTGTCTCCCTTCTTTCCCCCACCCCCCGCTCATGCCCCGTGTCTCCCTTCTCCCCCCACCCCCCGCTCATGCCCCATGTCTCCCTTCTTCCCCCACCCCCCGCTCATGCCCAATGTCTCCCTTCTTTCCCCCCACCCCCCACTCATGCCTCGTGTCTCCCTTTTTCCCCCACTCCGTGTCTCCCTTCTTCCCCCCCCCACCCCCCACTCATGCCCCGTGTCTCCCTTCTTTCCCCCCACCCCCTGCTCATGCCCCATATCTCACTTCTTTCCCCCACTCATGCCCCGTGTCTCCCTTCTTCCCCACTACCCCCCGCTCATACCCCGTGTCTCACTTCTTTCCCCCCACCCCCTGCTCATGCCTGTGTCTCCCTTCTTCTCCCCCCACCCCCCGCTCATGCCCCGTGTCTCCCTTCTTTCCCCCCACCCCCCACTCATACCCTGTGTCTCCCTGCTTTCCCCCACCCCCGTTTATGCCCCGTGTCTCCCTTCTTTCCCCCGACACACCCCGCTCACGACGCTTGTCTCCCTTCTTCCCCCCCACACCCTGCTCATGCCCCGTGTCTCCCTCCTTTACCCCCCACCCCCGCTCTTGCCCCATGTCTCCCTCCTTTACCCCCCACCCCCCGCTCATTCCCTGTGTCTCCCTCTTGTTCCCCCACCCTTCGCTCATGCCCCGTGTCTCCCTCATATATCCCACCACCACCCGCTCATGCCCCATGTCTCCCTCGTGTACCCCCCGACCCCCTGCTCATGCCCCATGTCTCCCTCCAGTCTCTCCCACCCCCGCTCATGCCCTGTGTCTCCCTCGAGTTCCCCCCACTCCAGCTCATGCCAAATGTCTCCCTCGTGTTACCGTGTTACCCCCTACCCCCTGCTCATGCACCATGTCTGCCCTGTTCCCCCCACCCCCTGCTCATGCCCTGTGTTACCCCCCACCCCCATTCATGCCGTGTCTCCCTCCTGTTCCCGCCACCCTCTGCTCATGCCCCGTGGCTCCCTCGTGTGCCCCCCACCCCCTGCTCATGCCCTGTGTCTCAATGCCTGGTGTCCCTCCACCCCCCACTCATTTCCCGTGTCTCTCTCGTGTTACCCCCCACCCCCCGCTCATGCCCTGTGTCTGCTCTGTTCCCCCCACCCCCTGCTCATGCCCCATGTCTCCCTCCTGTACCCCCCACCCCCTGCTCATGTCCTGTGTCTCCCTCCTGTACACCCACCCCCCACTCATGCCCTGTGTCTCCCTCGTGTTCCCCCCACCCCCAGCTCATGCCCCATGTCTCCCTTGTGTTACACCCCACCCCCCGCTCATGCCCCATGTCTGATCTGTTCCCCCAACCCCTGCTCATGCCCCATGTCTTCCTCCTGTTCCTGCCACCCCCTCTTCATGCCCCGTGTCTCCCTCGTGTACCCCCCACCCCCCACTCATGCCCTGTGTCTCAATCCCTCATGTCCCCCCACCCCCCTCTCATGTCCCATGTCCCCCCCACCTGCCGCTCATGCCCCGTGTCCCCCCACCCCCGCTCATGGTCCTGTGTCTGCCCTGTTCCCCCTACCCCCTGCTCATGCCCCGTGTCTCTGTCGTGTTACCCACCACCCCCTGCTCATGCCCAGTGTCTCCTTCGTTTTCCCCCCACCCCCCGCTCATGCCCCGTGTCTCCCCTGTGCACCCCACCCCCACTCATGCCCCGTGTCTCCCTTCTTTCCCCCCACCCCCTGCTCATGCCCCGTGTCTCCCTTCATCCCCCCACCCCTGCTCATGCCCTGTGTCTCCCTTCTTTCCCCCCACCCCCAGCTCATGCCCCGTGCCTCCCTTTTTCCACCCCCCCAACCCCCGCTCATGCCCCGTGTCTCCCTTTTTTCCCACCTCACCCCCCCGCTCATGCCCCGTGTCTCCCTTCTTTCGCCCCCCACACCCCGCTCATGACCCGTGTCTGCCCTGTTCCCCCCACCCCCTCTCAAGCCCCGTGTCTCCCTCTTGTTTCCCATCCCCTGTTCATGCCCCATGTCTCCCTCCTGTACCCCCCAGCTGTAACGCTCACCTGATTCCCGTAGAGGCACCGGTCTTGATTGGGCGTATACCGTATCTTCAAAGGTGATGTGTAACACACGGCTGGCTCTTTGGGCTGGACCTCTGTGCACTGTATGTCTGGCTCGAAGGGTAAGACGTCTGCAGATAGAAAATGTGGGATTAATGAACTGGGTTATTGAATGTCTCTCTCTTCTTCCCTTTCTCTTCTCCTGTAGAACCCCAAAGGTTAACGCTCTCACCTTAGGTAAGTGAACGCCGTGCTCTCCATCTGCCTCGAGGCAGGGTGCTGTAACCAGTTTCTTCACTGGATAAGGGGAGCAGGCCTCTTGACTTCAGAGGACTGCTGTCCGTCGTTTACTGCACGAACTGTAAGTTTCGAGTAATTCTAATGTCTTTAAAGTCTTTAGTAATGATGTCTCTTGTTTTGCAGGGTTCCGGCGATGGCGGATGGCGGGCTGAAGTGAGTTGAAGATGGAGCCCGTGTGATGAATAGAAGCGCCTGGAAGCACGTAAGTAAGCGCTTGTTGCCTGCTTCACGATGCGCTCTAACTGTCTTTTTATTTTGCAGGTACAAGTTCGGGGCGGCTGCAGGGTGCCGGAATACCCACTGGGTTAGATGTGGAAAGGAGTAATGGCACGTGAGTATTAAAGTTCCCCAATGTCTTTAAACGCACCTTGTTTTGTCTTTCAGATGCGGGATGCAGCGCCGAAGGCCTCCGGAGCGTGCGAAGAGTTGGTAAGCTTTTGTCTTTCAGATGCCGGAATGCAGTGTGAAGACCTCCGGAGTGCACGAAGAGTAGGTAAGCCTTTGTCTTTCAGATGCCGGAATGCAGCGCAAGGCGTTGGTGACAGCCGATGGACCAGGTAAGTGAAGAGCTGTCACTGAAGACCGTAATGCTAACCTGTTCTTTCTTGTCTTTATAGGTGTTGCTGAAGACTGGATTCAGAATGGTAAGCCTTTTTCCTTAGGCCCAGGATCAGATGCAGAAGACACGATGAGCGTTCTGCTGCTGAGGATGCAGAATAACGCAAAGCAAGATTCATCCATCGGGTGTGGTTTAAATAGCCTCCTGTAGTGCTTAGGTGTCTCCTTCCACAGCCACGCCTAGGTAAGAAAAGAGTTCCTGCTTTCCAGAAGAGTTCCAGTGTTCTGAATCTAGGGAGTGGCTCCTGCCCCACCCAACAGGAAAAGTAGTTCCAAACAGAAGAGGATCAGAGACTCAACTGGCAGGCAAATAAGCATCATGGCCTGCTGCAGGTAAGTCCACCCAAGCATTATGAGCCCGGCGCTTCCAGCGCTGGGACTGGGCATATTTATGAGCCTGGTGCCACTGGCGCCAGGACTGGGTCCAAAAGGTCCCAATTGGGACTGGTTGGCACTCGGAACCTGGGTTATGGATCTGCTTCCAAGGGAGTTGGGAAAACCCTGACCTTTTGGAAGCAGAGATCATGACAGTACCCCCCCTCAAGGCCCCTCCCAAACCGGGCTTCTCCGGGGGTTTTGGCTTGTCAGGAAATGTTCGGTGAAATCTTTTGATTAGGCGAGGAGCGTGGACATATTCAGCAGGTTCCCAGGATCTCTCTTGGGGGCCGTAGCCTTTCCAGTCAATTAGGTAGAATAGTTTAGATTTGGAGATCTTGGAGTCCAGAATGCTTTTGACTTCAAACTCGAGTTCTCCATCAACTAAGATAGGTTTTGGAGATTTAGTTAGTCGGGTTTGAGGTTGCACGGGTTTTAATAGAGAGACGTGGAAGACCGGATGTATCTTCATGTGCGGGGGCAAGTCCAACTTGACCGCTACTGGGTTTACTATGGTAGTGATGGAATAGGGACCAAGGTATCTTGGGTTGAATGTGCGTGGCCCTTTTAGAGGTAGATATTTGGTGGATAACCAGACTTGATCCCCTACTTGATATTGAGGGGCTTCCTTCCGATGTTGATCTGCTCCTTTCTTGTATTGTTCTTTAGCCCTTTGAAGGTGAGAAACAGCTTCCTTAAAGGCTTGGGTGATTGTAGAATGCAGGTAGTCTACTGCTGGTGTTTCAAGATCTTGGAGGGGATCCAACTCCGAGGTTCGAGGGTGACTGCCGTACAAAAGAAAAAACGGGGTTTTCCCAGTTCCCAAATGGACAGAGTTATTGTAGGCATATTCGGCTATCCAAAGGATGTCTTTCCAAGTTTTTTCAGTTTGTTGCAGCATGCAGCGTAAATACTGTTCCAGAGTTTGATTGGTCCTCTCGGTTTGTCTGTCGGTCTGAGGGTGGTGACTGGTCGATAGTCTCACATCAATTTGAGCCGACCGACAGCAACTTCGCCAAAAATGAGAAATAAATTGACTACCTCGATCCGAAATTAGAACCGAAGGAAAACCGTGCAGCCGGATGATTTTTTCGAGAAATTCTCGGGCCAGAGTTGCTGCTGTTGGCAAGCCTTTGAGCGGAATGAAATGCGCCATCTTGGAGAATAAGTCCACGATTACTAGAATCGTATTGTATCCGGAGCATGGAGGTAGATCGGTGATGAAGTCCATAGAAAGCGTATGCCAAGGGCGAGGTGGGATGTCAATAGGGCGTAAGAGGCCTGCTGGTCTTTCCTTTTGACTCTTGTTTTGGGCGCATACTCCACAGGACATTATAAAGTCTCTGATATCTTTTTTCCAAGACGGCCACCAGAAGTAGCGCTTGATCTTTTCTGAGGTCTTGGCCATACCGGGATGTCCTTCCATTAAAGAATCGTGATAGCAAGAGATTACTTTTTTCTGTAAATCTGTGCTGGGTAGGTATAATCGTTCTTGGAAATACAATAAGTTGTCCTTTACTGCAAAGTCCTTTCCCTGCAGATGCCAATTCTGTATGTCTGCTGGAGTTACAAGTTGCCTGGCTTTATCCTTAACTTCCTCTATGGATTCTGTGGCGATTACACCCAGAATTCTTTGTTCGGGAATGATTGGTACAGGTTTAGGGTTGATCAAGTGTTCTTCCACTCCCATCCGAGAAAGGGCATCAGCTTTATCGTTTTTTGTACCAGGTCGATAGGTAATTATGAAGTCAAACTCGGCAAAGAATAATGCCCAACGGAGTTGTCTAGAGGATTGGGCTTTTGCGGTTTTCAAATATTGCAGGTTTCGGTGATCCGTAATCACAGTAACGGTGTGTCGGGCCCCCAGCAGATAATGCCGCCAAGCCTTAAAGGCAGACTTGATAGCCAGAAGTTCCTTGTCAGTAATTGATTTCAGGAGGCGAGAATTTGCGGGACCAAAATGCCACGGGATGCAACTGATTGGTTACCGGGTCCTTTTGTGATAGAACTGCCCCCATGGCAAGGCTTGAAGCATCAGTTTCCACGATGTAGGGGAGTTCGGGGCGAGGATGTTTTAAGATTGGTGCAGAGATAAATTTAGTCTTCAAATCCTGGAAAGCTTGTTCCGCCTCGGTAGACCATTCAAAACGTTTGTTTTTCTTTAACAAGGCAGTGATGGGCTGGACTATTCGAGAGAATTCGGGGATAAACCTGCGGTAAAAGTTAGCGAAGCCTAACATGCTTTGCACACCTTTTACGGAGGATGGTGATGGCCATTTGAGAACTGCATCGACCTTCTTTGAATCCATACGCACTCCGCCAGGTGATAATATGAATCCCAAGAATTCAACTTCAGTCACGTTGAAAACACATTTTTCCAACTTAGCGAAAAGTTTGTGTTGACGCAATCTTTCGAGGACCATTTTCACCTGTTTCCGATGTTCAGATTCCGATGAAGAATAAACGAGGATGTCGTCAATGTAAACAACAACACACACATCTATGAGCTCTCTGAGGACATCGCTCATAAAATATTGAAAGGCGGCCGGGGCATTGCAAAGTCCAAAGGGCATGAACTGATATTCAAATAGCCCATACTTGGTGCGGAAGGCCGTCTTCCATTCATCGCCCTCTTTTACTCGTACCAAGTGGTAAGCTCCTCTAAGATCCAGCTTTGTATATATGCATGCTTTTCTGACTTGGTCCAGGAGTTCAGGGATCAAAGGTAACGGATATCTATTCTTAACGGTGATCTGGTTCAGGGAGCGATAATCTATACAAGTTCTAAGGTCTCCTTCCTTTTTTGAAACGAAGAACAAAGCTGAAGAAGCAGGGGACTTGGAAGGACGAATAAACCCATTTGCCAGGTATTGATCCAGGTATTGTCGAAGGTGAAGGTTCTCAGGCTCGGTGAGGGCATAAATTCTACTACAAGGAGGAGTAGATCCAGGTATCAGGTCGATCTGGCAGTCATAAGACCTATGAGGAGGTAGAGAGTTAGCCTGATCCTTCCGGAAAACATCTTGGTATTCTAGGTATTCGGGAGGTAACTGGGGAGTCTCTGAAGAAATTGCTGCCAGTGCAACACCTTGTGGAGGGTGACAAGTAGAGACACATTCTGGAAACTGGACCGTTCTTGCTCGCCAATCGATCAGAGGATTGTGTTTCTCTAACCAAGGTGTTCCTAGAATAATCTGAAACTGAGGGGCCTTGATCACATCGAACACGATCTTCTCATGGTGTCCATCTTGACTTACTAGCGTCACTTCTTGAGTGGTATGCGTTACTGGCCCGGAGGCTATCTCCGTACCATCCACCGTAGTAATGACGTCCTTTACAGCCTTGGGACAAAGAGTTAGATTCATCCTCAAAACCATTTCATGATCCACATAATTGCCGATGGCACCGCTGTCGACGTAAGCTTCAATTGCATGTAATCGATCCGGATTATCAGGGCTAATGAGGACCATAGGTATCACGAAATGCGAGGTCACGGAACTGGTTTTCACGCTCGGCAAGAGGACCTCTATTCTTGTCGGGCGAGGTCGTTTCCCTGCTCAGAGTTTGTAACTTTGGTAACTGCAGCTCCTACTGCCTTCTTGGCAGGTTTCACCGGACAGTCTCGAAGAAAGTGCCCTGAGTTTCCGCAATAGAGGCATAATTGCAACTGTTTTATCCTTTCCCGCTCCTTTTGTGTTAGAGGACCTTTCAGACCCCCTATTTGCATGGGTTCCCCGGAGTCTACTCCTTTGGAAGGAGTTGGCGGTTTGGAAAATACTCGAGCATCAAACTTGGAACGATCGGCCTTCCTGTTCTGCAGTCTGTGATCTATTTGAACGACTAAGTCTATATAGTCCGAACAATCTTGTGGGGGATTCACTACTTGGGCTAACACATCTCTGAGCTCTCCGCGTAGACCTCTATAAAACAGCGTAATCCTTTTGTCCTCAGGCCAGTGAGTTTCCACTATTAGTCTGTTGAAAGACGCAATATAAGCCAAAAGGTCTTGATTACCTTGTCGCAACGAAAGAAGCTCATTGTCCAAGGCCTGCCCCTGTGAATGTCTTGCGAACAGTTTTTCCATACTGAGCTGAAAAGCTTGAAAATCATGGAGGACTGGATCATCTTGATTTACTAGAGGGATCGACCAGTCTGCCACATTGCCACTAAGGTACGAAAGCACGAAAGCTACTTTAGCTTGATCAGTTGGAAAGGCTGCTGGCCGGCATAAGAAATGCAACCGGCACTGATTGATAAATACTGCAAACCTCTTTGGGTCACCAGAAAATCGTTCGGGCGGAGCCAGAGGTACATTCCCAGGTAGGTTGATCTGCACTGGATTCATAGAGGATGTAGAAGAAAGATTTCCCCCAGATGCGGGTAACGGGGTCTGTCCGGCTTGTGACTGTAGCAATTGTCTAGCGAGATCATCTGTTCGCTCCTTGGAAATAACCAGTTCCCTTCTTAGAGCGTTCGTTTCCTGACGGGCTGCATGCACTTCTGCCCTTAGTTCCCCAAGTAACTGGGCTAGCTGGTCGGTATCCGAGGTTTCCATAGCGCCTGGACGGGAGTTTTGTGGTAGGCTTTGCGTTCTGTAACGCTCACCTGATTCCCGTAGAGGCGCCGGTCTTGACTGGGCGTATACCGTATCTTCAAAGGTGATGTGTAACACACGGCTGGCTCTTCGGGCTGGACCTCTGTGCACTGTATGTCTGGCTCGAAGGGTAAGATGTCTGCAGATAGAAAATGTGGGATTAATGAACTGGGTTATTGAATGTCTCTCTCTTCTTCCCTTTCTCTTCTCCTGTAGAACCCCAAAGGTTAACGCTCTCACCTTAGGTAAGTGAACGCTGTGCTCTCCATCTGCCTCGGGGCAGGGTGCTGTAACCAGTTTCTTCACTGGATAAGGGGAGCAGGCCTCTTGACTTCAGAGGACTGCTGTCCGTCGTTTACTGCACGAACTGTAAGTTTCGAGTAATTCTAATGTCTTTTAGTAATGATGTCTCTTGTTTTGCAGGGTTCCGGCGATGGCGGATGGCGGGCTGAAGTGAGTTGAAGATGGAGCCCATGTGATGAATAGAAGCGCCTGGAAGCACGTAAGTAAGCGCTTGTTGTCTGCTTCACGATGCACTCTAACTGTCTTTTTATTTTGCAGGTACAAGTTCGGGGCGGCTGCAGGGTGCCGGAATACCCACTGGGTTAGATGTGGAAAGGAGTAATGGCACGTGAGTATTAAAGTTCCCCAATGTCTTTAAATGCACCTTGTTTTGTCTTTCAGATGCGGGATGCAGCGCCGAAGGCCTCCGGAGCGTGCGAAGAGTTGGTAAGCTTTTGTCTTTCAGATGCCGGAATGCAGTGTGAAGACCTCCGGAGCGCACGAAGAGTAGGTAAGCCTTTGTCTTTCAGATGCCGGAATGCAGCGCGAGGCGTTGGTGACAGCCGATGGACCAGGTAAGTGAAGAGCTGTCACTGAAGTCCGTAATGCTAACCTGTTCTTTCTTGTCTTTATAGGTGTTGCTGAAGACTGGATTCAGAATGGTAAGCCTTTTTCCTTAGGCCCAGGATCAGATGCAGAAGACACGATGAGCGTTCTGCTGCTGAGGATGCAGAATAACGCAAAGCAAGATTCATCCATCGGGTGTGGTTTAAATAGCCTCCTGTAGTGCTTAGGTGTCTCCTTCCACAGCCACGCCTAGGTAAGAAAAGAGTTCCTGCTTTCCAGAAGAGTTCCAGTGTTCTGAATCTAGGGAGTGGCTCCTGCCCCACCCAACAGGAAAAGTAGTTCCAAACAGAAGAGGATCAGAGACTCAACTGGCAGGCAAGTAAGCAGCATGGTCTGCTGCAGATAAGTCCACCCAAGCATTATGAGCCCGGCGCTTCCAGCGCTGGGACTGGGCATATTTATGAGCCTGGTGCCACTGGCGCCAGGACTGGGTCCAAAAGGTCCCAATTGGGACTGGTTGGCACTCGGAACCTGGGTTATGGATCTGCTTCCAAGGGAGTTGGGAAAACCCTGACCTTTTGGAAGCAGAGATCATGACACCACCCCCTGCTCATGTTCTGTGTCTCCCTCCTGTACCCCCACCCCCCCACTCATGCCCCGTGTCTCCATCCTGTTCCAGCCACCCCCTGCTCATGCCCCGTGTCTCCCTCGTGTACCCCCCACTCCCTGCTCATGCCCTGTGTCTCAATCCCTCGTGTCCCCCCACCCCCCATTCATGTCCCGTGTCCCCCAAACCCGCTGCTCATGCCCCGTGTCCCCCCCACCCCACGCGCATGCCCCGTGTCTGCCATGTTCCCCCCACGCCCCGCTCATTCCCGTGTCTCTGTCGTGTTACCCACCACCCTCGCTAATGCCCAGTGTCTCCCTTGTGTTCCCCCACTCATGCCCGTTTCTCCCTCGTGTTCTTCCCCACCCCCGCTCATGCCCCGTGTCTCCCCTGTTCACCCCCGGTCATGCTCTGTGTCTGTCTCCCATGTTCACCCCCTCCCCCGCTCATGCCCCGTGTCTCCCTTCTTTCCCCCAACCCCCCGCTCATGCCCCGTGTCTCCCTTCATCCCCCCACTCCCGCTCATGACCCGTGTCTCCCTTCTTTCCAACCACCCCCAGCTCATGCCCGGTGTCTCCCTTCTTTCCACCCCCCAAACCCCCGCTCATGCCCCGTGTCTCTCTTCTTTTGCCCACCACCCCACGCTCATGCCTCGTGTCTCCCTCGTGTACCCCCCACCCCCCGCTCATGCCCCATGTCTCCCTCGTGGACCTCCCCACCCCGGCCCATGCCCGTGTCTCCCTCCTGTCCCCTTCACCCCTGCTCATGCCCCGCGTCTCTTTCCTGTTCCCCCACCCCCACTCATGCCCCGTGTCTCCCTCCTGTCCCTCCACCCTCCGCTCATGCCCCATGTCTCCACTGTTCGCTCCCACCCCCCGCTCATGCCCAGTGTCTCCCCTGTTCCCCCCACCCCCACTCATGCCCCGTGTCTCCCTTCTTCCCCCCCACCCCCATTCATGCCCTGTGTCTCCCCTGCTCACCCCGTTCATGCTCCGTGTATCCCCTGTTCACCCCCACTCCCCGTTCATGCCCCGTGTCTCCCTTCTTTCCCCCCAGCCCCCGCTCATGCCCCGTGTCTCCCTTCTCCCCCCACCCCCCGCTCATGCCCCGTATCTCCCTTCCCCCCCACCCCCGCTCATGCCCCGTGTCTCCCTTCTTATACTCATGCCCTGTGTCTCCCTTCTTTCGACCCCCACCCCGGCTCATGCCCCATGTCTGCCCTGTTCCCCCCAACCCACTCATTCCCCATGTCTCCCTCTTGTTCCCCCACCCTTCGCTCATGCCCGGTGTCTCCCTCGTGTATCCCCCCACCACCCACTCATGCCCCATGTCTCCCATGTCTCCCTTGTGTACCCCGCCACCCCCCGCTCATGCCCCGTGTCTCCCTCCTGTCTCCCCCACCCCGCTCATGCCCTGTGTCTCTTTCCTGTTCCCCCCACCCCCGCTCATGCCCCGTGATTCCCTCCTGTACCCCCATCCCCCCACTCATGCCCCGTGTCTCCCTCGTGTTCCCCCCACCCCCCGCTCATGCCCCGTGTCACCCTCGTGTTACCCCCCACCCCCCTCTCATGCCCCGTGTCTGCCCTGTTCCCCCCACCCCCCGCTCATGTCCCAAGTCTCCCTCCTGTACCCCGCACCCCTGCTCATGCCCCGTGTCTGCCCTGTTCCCCCACTCCCCCTGATGCCCCATGTCTCCCTCTTGTTCCCTCCCACCCCCGTTCATGCCCCGTGTCTTCCTCCTGTACCCCGCACCCCCGCTCATGCCCCGTGTCTGCCCTGCTCCTCCCACCCCCAGCTCATGCCCCGTGTCTCCTTCCTGTTCCCTCCCACCCCCGTTCATGCCCCGTGTCTCCCTCGTGTACCCCCACCCCCCTGCTCATGCCCCATGTCTCTCTCCCTCGTGTACCCCCACCCCCTGCTCATGCCCCGTGTCCCCCCCACCACCCGCTCATGCCCCGTGTCCCCCACCACCTCCGCTCATGCCCTGTGTCCCCTTCTTTTACCCCCAACCACTGCTCATGCCCCATGTCTCCCTTCTTTCCACCTCCCACCCCCGCTCATGCCCCATGTCTCCCTTCTTTCCCCCCACTCCCCGCTCATGCCCCGTGTCTCCCTTCCTTCCCCCCATTCATGCTCCATGTCTCCCTTCTTCCCCCCACCTCCCGCTCATGCCCTGTGTCTCCCTTCTTTCCCCCCACCTCCCACTCATGCCCCGTGTCTCCCTTCTTTCCCCCTGCAGATGCCCCGTGTCTCCCTTCTTCCCCCAACCCCCGCTCATGCCCTGTGTCTCCCTTCTTTCCCCCCACTCATGCCCCGTGTCTCCCTTATTCCCCTCCACCCCCCGCTCATGCCCTGTGCCTCCCTTCTTTGTCCCCCACACCCCATGCCCTGTGCCTCCCTTCTTTCCCCTCACCCCCGCTCATGCCCTGTGTCTCCTTTCTTCCCCCCCACTCCCCGCTCATGCCCCATGTCTCCCTTCTTTCCCCCCACCCCTGCTCATGCCCTGTGTCTCCGTTCTTTCCCCCCCAGCCCCGCTCATTCCCCATGTCTCCCTTCTTTCTCCCCCACCCCTGCTCATGCCCTGTGTCTCCCTCGTGTACCCCCCACCCCCTGCTCATGCCCTTTATCTCAATCCCTCGTGTCCCCCCACCCCCCGCTCATGTCCCGTGTCCCCCCACCCGCTGCTCATGCCCCGTGTTCCCCCCACGCGCATGCCCCGTGTCTGCCCTGTTCCCCCTACACCCCGCTCATTCCCGTGTCTCTGTCGTGTTACCCACCACCCTCGCTAATGCCCAGTGTCTCCCTCGTGTTCCCCCCACCACCCGCTCATGCCCCATGTCTCCCATGTGTACCCCACCACCCCCCGCTCATGCCCCATGTCTGCCCTGTTCCCCCCAACCCCTGCTCATGCCCTGTGTCCCTTCCTGTTCCCGCCACCCCCTCTTCATGCCCCGTATCTCCCTTGTGTACCCCCCACCCCCCACTCATGCCCTGTGTCTCAATCCCTCATGTCCCCCCACCCCCCTCTCATGTCCCATGTCCCCCCCACCCGCCGCTCATGCCCCGTGTCCCCCCGCCCCTGCTCATGGTCCTGTGTCTGCCCTGTTCCCCCTACCCCCCGCTCATGCCCCGTGTCTCTGTCGTGTTACCGACCACCCCCTGCTCATGCCCAGTGTCTCCTTCGTGTTCCCCCCACCCCCCGCTCATGCCCCGTGTCTCCCTCATGTTCCCCCCACGCCCCCTCATGCCCCGTGTCTCCCCTGTTCACCCCCTCTCATGCTCTGTGTCTATCTCCCTCCTTTTCCCTCCACCCACGCTCATGGCCCGTGTCTCCCCTGTGCACCCCCACCCCCACTCATGCCCCGTGTCTCCCTTCTTTCCCCCCACCCCCTGCTCATGCCCCGTGTCTCCCTTCAGCCCCCCACCCCTGCTCATGCCCTGTGTCTCCCTTCTTTCCCCCCACCCCCAGCTCATGCCCCGTGCCTCCCTTCAGCCCCCCACCCCTGCTCATGCCCTGTGTCTCCCTTTTGTCCCACCTCACCCCCCGCTCATGCCCCGTGTCTCCCTTCTTTCGCCCCCCACACCCCGCTCATGACCCGTGTCGGCCCTGATCCCCCCACCCCCTCTCATGCCCCGTGTCTCCCTCTTGTTCCCCATCCCCTGCTCATGCCCCATGTCTCCCTCCTGTACCCCCCACCCCCTGCTCATGTCCTGTGTCTCCCTCCTGTACCCCCACCCCCCCACTCATGCCCCGTGTCTCCATCCTGTTCCAGCCACCCCCTGCTCATGCCCCGAGTCTCCCTCGTGTACCCCCCACCCCCTGTTCATGCCCTGTGTCTCAATCCCTTGTGTCCCCCCACCCCCCGCTCATGTCCCGTGTCCCCCAAACCCGCTGCTCATGCCCCGTGTCCCCCCCACCCCACGCGCATGCCCCGTGTCTGAAATGTCCCCCCACGCCCCGCTCATTCCCGTGTCTCTGTCGTGTTACCTACCACCCTCGCTAATGCCCAGTGTCTCCCTCGTGTTCCCCCACTCATGCCCCGTGTCTCCCTCGTGTTCCCCCCACCCCCGCTCATGCCCCGTGTCTCCCCTGTTCACCCCCGGTCATGCTCTGTGTCTGTCTCCCGTGTTCACCCCCTCCCCCGCTCATGCCCCGTGTCTCCCTTCTTTCCCCCCAACCCCCCGCTCATGCCCCGTGTCTCCCTTCATCCCCCCCAATCCCGCTCATGACCCGTGTCTCCCTTCTTTCCCCCCACCCCCAGCTCATGCCCGGTGTCTCCCTTCTTTCCACCCCCCAAACCCCCGCTCATGCCCGTGTCTCTCTTCTTTCGCCCACCACCCCCCGCTCATGCCTCGTGTCTCCCTCGTGTACCCCCCACCCCCCGCTCATGCCCCATGTCTCCCTCGTGGACCTCCCCACCACGGCCCATGCCTGTGTCCGTCCTGTCCCCTTCACCCCTGCTCATGCCCCGCGTCTCTTTCCTGTTCCCCCACCCCCACTCATGCCCCGTGTCTCCCTCCTGTATCCCCCACCACCCGCTCATGCCCCGTGTCTCCCTCCTGTCCCTCCACCCTCCGCTCATGCCCCATGTCTCCCCTGTTAGCTCCCACCCCCCGCTCATGCCCAGTGTCTCCCCTGTTCCCCCCACCCCCACTCATGCCCCGTGTCTCCCTTCTTCCCCCCCACCCCCACTCATGCCCTGTGTCTCCCCTGCTCAACCCGCTCATGCTCCGTGTATCCCCTGTTCACCCCCACTCCCCGTTCATGCCCCGTGTCTCCCTTCTTTCCCCCCAGCCCCCGCTCATGCCCCGTGTCTCCCTTCTCCCCCCACCCCCTGCTCATGCCCCATGTCTCCCTTCTTTCCCCCCCACCCCCGCTTATGCCCCGTGTCTCCCTTATTACACTCATGCCCTGTGTCTCCCTTCTTTCGACCCCCACCCCAGCTCATGCCCCATGTCTGCCCTGTTCCCCCCACCCCACTCATTCCCCGTGTCTCCCTCTTGTTCCCCCACCCTTCGCTCATGCCCCGTGTCTCCCTCGTGTATCCCCCCACCACCCACTCATGCCCCATGTCTCCCATGTCTCCCTTGTGTACCCCGCCACCCCCCGCTCATGCCCCGTGTCTCCCTCCTGTCTCCCTCACCCCGCTCATGCCCTGTGTCTCTTTCCTGTTCCCCCCACCCCCGCTCATGCCCCGTGATTCCCTCCTGTACCCCCCATCCCCCACTCATGCCCCGTGTCTCCCTCGTGATCCCCCCACCCCCCCGATCATGCCCCATGTCACCCTCTTGTTACCCCCCACCCCCCTCTCATGCCCCGTGTCTGCCCTGTTCCCCCCACCCCCCGCTCATGTCCCAAGTCTCCCTCCTGTACCCCGCACCCCTGCTCATGCCCCGTGTCTGCCCTGTTCCCCCACCCCCCTGATGCCCCATGTCTCCCTCTTGTTCCCTCCCACCCCCGTTCATGCCCCGTGTCTTCCTCCTGTACCCCGCACCCCGCTCATGCCCCGTGTCTGCCTTGCTCCCCCCACCCCAGCTCATGCCCCGTGTCTCCCTCGTGTACCCCCACCCCCCGCTCATGCCCCATGTCTCTCTCCCTCGTGTACCGCCACCCCCTGCTCATGCCCTGTGTCCCCCCCACCACCCGCTCATGCCCCATGTCCCCCACCACCCCCGCTCATGCCATGTGTCCCCTTCTTTCACCCCAACCACTGCTCATGCCCCATGTCTCCCTTCTTTCCACCTCCCACCCCCGCTCATGCCCCATGTCTCCCTTCTTTCCCCCCACTCCCCGCTCATGCCCGTGTCTCCCTTCTTTCCCCCCACTCATGCCCCATGCCTCCCTTCTTCCCTCCCACCTCCCGCTCATGCCCTGTGTCTCCCTTCTTTCCCCCCACCCCCCACTCATGCCCCGTGTCTCCCTTCTTTCCCCCTGCAGATGCCCCGTGTCTCCCTTCTTCCCCCAACCCCCGCTCATGCCCTGTGTCTCCCTTCTTTCCCCCCCACTCATGCCCCGTGTCTCCCTTATTCCCCTCCACCCCCCGCTCATGCCCTGTGCCTCCCTTCTTTGTCCCCCACACCCCATGCCCTGTGTCTCCCTTCTTTCCCCTCACCCCCGCTCATGCCCTGTGTCTCCTTTCTTCCCCCCACTCCCCGCTTATGCCCCATGTCTCCCTTCTTCCCCCCACCCATGCTCATGCCCTGTGTCTCTGTTCTTTCCCCCCCACCCCCGCTCATTCCCCATGTCTCCCTTCTTTCTCCCCCACCCCTGCTCATGCCCCGTGTCTCCCTCGTGTACCCCCCACCCCCTGCTCATGCCCTGTATCTCAATCCCTCGTGTCCCCCCACCCCCCGCTCATATCCCGTGTCCCCCCCACCCGCTGCTCATGCCCCGTGTCCCCCCCACACCATGCGCATGCCCCGTGTCTGCCCTGTTCCCCCTACGCCCCGCTCATTCCCGTGTCTCTGTCGTGTTACCCACCACCCTCGCTAATGCCCAGTGTCTCCCTCGTGTTCCCCCCACCACCCGCTCATGCCCCATGTCTCCCATGTGTACCCCGCCACCCCCCGCTCATGCCCCGTGTCTCCCTCCTGTCTCTCCCACACCGCTCATGCCCTGTGTCTCTTTCCTGTTCCCCCCACCCCCGCTCATGCCCCGTGATTCCCTCCTGTACCCCCCATCCCCCCACTCATGCCCTGTGTCTCCCTTGTGTTCCCCCCACCCCCCGCTCATGCCCTGTGTCACCCTCGTGTTACCCCCCACCCCCCTCTCATGCCCCGTGTCTGCCCTGTTCCCCCCACCCCCCGCTCATGTCCCAAGTCTCCCTAATGTACCCCGCACCCCTTCTCATGCCCAGTATCTGCCCTGTTCCCCCACCCCCTCTGATGCCCCGTGTCTCCCTCTTGTTCCCTCCCACCCCCGTTCATGCCCCTTGTCTTCCTCCTGTACCCCGCACCCCCGCTCATGCCCCGTGTCTGCCCTGCTCCCCCCACCCCCAGCTCATGCCCCGTGTCTCCTTCCTGTTCCCTCCCACCCCCGTTCATGCCCCGTGTCTCCCTCGTGTACCCCCATCCCCCGCTCATGCCCCATGTCTCTCTCCCTTGTGTACCCCCCCACCCCCTGCTCATGCCCTGTGTCCCCCCCACGCCCTGCTCATGCCACGTGTCCCACCACCACCCGCTCATGCCCCGTGTCCCCCACCACCCCCGCTCATGCCCTGTGTCCCTTTCTTTCACCCCCAACCACTGCTCATGCCCCATGTCTCCTTTCTTTCCACCTCCCACCCCCGCTCATGCCCCATGTCTCCCTTCTTTCCCCCCACTCCCCGCTCATGCCCCGTGTCTCCCTTCTTTTCCCCCACTTATGCCCCATGTCTCCCTTCTTCCCCCCCACCTCCCGCTCATGCCCTGTGTCTCCCTTCTTTCCCCCCACCCTCCACTCATGCCCCGTGTCTCCCTTCTTTCCCCCTGCAGATGCCCCGTGTCTCCCTTCTTTCCCCCAACCCCCGCTCATGCCCTGTGTCTCCCTTCTTTCTCCCCCACTCATGCCCCGTGTCTCCCTTATTCCCCTCCACCCCCCGCTCATGCCCTGTGCCTCCCTTCTTTGTCCCCCACACCCCATGCCCTGTGTCTCCCTTCTTTCCCCTCACCCCCGCTCATGCCCCGTGTCTCCTTTCTCCCCCCCCACTCCCCGCTCATGCCCCATGTCTCCCGTCTTTCCCCCCACCCCTGCTCATGCCCCGTGTCTCCGTTCTTTCCCCCCCACCACCGCTCATTCCCCATGTCTCCCTTCTTTCTCCCCCACCCCTGCTCATGCCCCGTGTTCCCTCGTGTACCCCCACCCCCTGCTCATGCCTGTGTCTCAATCCCTCGTGTCCCCCCACCCCCCGCTCATGTCCCGTGTCCCCCCACCCGCTGCTAATGCCCCGTGTCTGCCCTGTTCCCCCCACGCCCCGCTCATTCCCGTGTCTCTGTCGTGTTACCCACCACCCTCGTTAATGCCCAGTGTCTCCCCACTCATGCCCCGTGTCTCCCTCGTGTTCCCCCCCACCCCTGCTCATGCCCCGTGTCTCCCCTGTTCACCCCCGGTCATGCTCTGTGTCTGTCTCCCGTGTTCACCCCCTCCCCCGCTCATGCCCCGTGTCTCCCTTCTTTCCCCCCAACCCCCCGCTCATGCCCCGTGTCTCCCTTCATCCCCCCACCCCCACTCATGACCCGTGTCTCCCTTCTTTCCCCCCACCCCCAGCTCATGCCCGGTGTCTCCCTTCTTTCCACCCCCCAAACCCCTGCTCATGCCCCGTGTCTCTCTTCTTTCGCCCACCACCCCCCGCTCATGCCCCGTGTCTCCCTCTTGTTCCTCCATCCCCCGCTCATGCCTCGTGTCTCCCTCGTGTACCCCCCACCCCCCGCTCATGCCCCATGTCTCCCTCGTGGACCCCCCCACCCCGGCCCATGCCCGTGTCTCCCTCCTGTCCCCTTCACCCCTGCTCATGCCCCGCGTCTCTTTCCTGTTCCCCCAACCCCGCTCATGCCCGTGTCTCCCTCCTGTCCCTAACCCTCTGCTCATGCCCCATGTCTCCCCTGTTCGCTCCCACCCCCCGCTCATGCCCAGTGCCTCCCCTATTCCCCCCACCCCCACTCATGCCCCTAGTCTCCCTTCTTCCCCCCACCCCCACTCATGCCCTGTGTCTCCCCTGCTCACCCCGCTCATGCTTCGTGTATCCCCTGTTCACCCCCACTCCCCGTTCATGCCCCGTGTCTCCCTTCTTTCCCCCCAGCCCCTGCTCATGCCCGTTGTCTCCCTTCTCCCCCCACCCCCGCTCATGCCCCGTGTCTCCCTTCTTTCCCCCCACCCCCGCTCATGCCCCGTGTCTCCCTTATTACACTCATGCCCTGTGTCTCCCTTCTTTCGACCCCCAACCCGGCTCATGCCCCATGTCTGCCCTGTTCCCCCCACCCCGCTTATTCCCTGTGTCTCCCTCTTGTTCCCCCACCCTTCGCTCATGCCCCGTGTCTCCCTCGTGTATCCCACCACCACCCGCTCATGCCCCATCTCTCCCTCGTGTAGCCCCCCACCCCCGCTCATACCCCGTGTCTCCCTCCAGTCTCTCCCACCCCCACTCATGCCCTGTGTCTCTTTCCTGTTCCCCCCACCCCCGCTCATGCCCCGTGTTTCCCTCCTGTAACCCCCCCACCCCCCACTCATGCCCAGTGTCTCCCTCGTGTTCCCCCCACCCCCCGTTCATGCCCCATGTCACCCTCGTGTTACCCCCACCCCCCTCTCATGCCCCGTGTCTTCCCTGTTCCCCCCAAACCCCGCTCATGTCCCAAGTCTCCCTCCTGTACCCCACACACCTGCTCATGCCCCGTGTCTGCCCTGTTCCCCCACCCCCACACCCCCTGATGCCCGTGTCTCCCTCCTGTTCCATCCCACCCCCGTTCAAGCCCCGTGTCTTCCTCCTGTTCCCCCCCACCCCCTGCTCATGGCCCGTGTCTCACTCGTGTACCCCCCCGCCCCCCGCTCATGCCCCATGTCTCTCTCCCTTGTGTACCCACCAACCCCCGCTCATGCCCTTTGTCCCCGCGCATGCACCGTGTCCCCCTGCCACCCACTCATGCCGCATGTCCCCCACCACCCCCCGCTTATGCACTGTGTCTGCCCTGTTCCCCCCACCCCACGCTCATGCCCATGTCTCCGTCGTGTTACCTCCCACCCCCCCGCTCATGCTCCGTGTCTCCCTCCTGTACCCCCACCACCCGCTCATGCCCGATGTCTCCCTCCTGTACCCCCACCCTCTGCTCATGCCCGATGTCTCCCCTGTTAACCCCAACCCCCGCTCATGCCCAGTGTCTCCCCTGTTCCCCCCCACCCCCCACTCATGCCCCATGTCTCCCTTCTTCCCCCCCACTCATGCCCTGTGTCTCCCCTGCTCACCCCCGGTCATACTCCGTGTATCCCCTGTTCACCCCCACCCCCCGTTCATGCCCCGTGTCTCCCTTCTTTCCCCCAAGCCACCGCTCATGCCCCGTGTCTCCCTTCTCCCCCCACCCCCTGCTCATGCCCTGTGTCTCCCTTCTGCCCACCCACCCCCGCTCATGCCCCCTGTCTCCCTTCTTACACTCATGCCCTGTGTCTCCCTTCTTTCGACCCCCACCCCTGCTCATGCCCCATCACTGCCCTGTTCCCCCCACCCCACTCATTCCCCGTGTCTCCCTCTTGTTCCCCCACCCTTCGCTCATGCCCCGTGTCTCCCTCGTGTATACCCCCACCACCCGCTCATGCCCCATGTCTCCCATGTCTACCTTGTGTACCCCACCACCCCCCGCTCATGCCCTGTGTCTCCCTCCTGTCTCCCCCACCCCGCTCATGCCCTGTGTCTCTTTCCTGTTCCCCCACCCCCGCTCATGCCCCGTGATTCCCTCCTGTACTCCACATCCCCCCACTCATGCCCTGTGTCTCCCTCGTGTTCCCCCCACCCCCCGCTCATGCCCCGTGTCACCCTCGTGTTACCCCCCACCCCCCTCTCATGCCCCGTGTCTGCCCTGTTCCCCCCACCCCCGCTCATGTCCCAAGTCTCCCTCCTGTACCCCGCACCCCTGCTCATGCCCCGTGTCTGCCCTGTTCCCCCACCCCCCGATGCCCCGTGTCTCCCTCTTGTTCCCTCCCACCCCCGTTCATGCCCCTTGTCTTCCTCCTGTACCCCGCACCCCCGCTCATGCCCCGTGTCTGCCCTGCTCCCCCCACCCCCAGCTCATGCCCCGTGTCTCCTTCCTGTTCCCTCCCACCTCCCGTTCATGCCCCGTGTCTCCCTCGTGTACCCCCACCCCCCGCTCATGCCCCATGTCTCTCTCCCTCGTGTACCCCCCACCCCCTGCTCATGCCCCGTGTCCCCCCACCCCCTGCTCATGCCACGTGTCCCCCCACCACCCGCTCATGCCCCGTGTCCCCCACCACCCCCGCTCATGCCCTGTGTCCCCTTCTTTCACCCCCAACCACTGCTCATGCCCCATGTCTCCCTTCTTTCCACCTCCCACCCCCGCTCATGCCCCATGTCTCCCTTCTTTCCCCCCACTACCCGCTCATGCCCAGTGTCTCCCTTCTTTCCCCCTACTCATGCCCCATGTCTCCCTTCTTCCCCCCCACCTCCCGCTCATGCCCTGTGTCTCCCTTCTTTCCCCCCACCCCCCACTCATGCCCCGTGTCTCCCTTCTTTCCCCCTGCAGATGCCCCGTGTCTCCCTTCTTCCCCCCAACCCCCGCTCATGCCCTGTGTCTCCCTTCTTTCCCCCCTACTCATGCCCCGTGTCTCCCTTATTCCCCTCCACCCCCCGCTCATGCCCTGTGCCTCCCTTCTTTGTCCCCAACACCCCATGCCCTGTGTCTCCCTTCTTTCCCCTCACCCCCGCTCATGCCCCGTGTCTCCTTTCTTCCCCCCACTCCCCGCTCAGGCCCCATGTCTCCCTTCTTTCCCCCCACCCCTGCTCATGACCCGTGTCTCCGTTCTTTCCCCCCCACCCCCGCTCATTCCCCATGTCTCCCTTCTTTCTCCCCCACCCCTGCTCATGCCCCATGTCTACCTTCTTTCCCCCCCACCCACGCTCATGCCCCATGTCTCCCTTCTTTCCCCCCCACCCTCGCTCATGCCCTGTGTCTCTCTTCTTCCCCCACCCCTCGCTCATGCCCCGTGTCTCCCATCTTCCCTCCCACTCCCGCTCATGCCCCGTGTCTCCCTTCTTCCCCCCACCCCCCACTCATGCCCTGTGTCTCCCTTCTTTCCCCCCCGCTCATGGCCCGTGTCTCCCTTCTTTCCCCCCACCCCCCGCTAATGCCCCGTGTCTACCTTCTTTCCCCCTGCTCATGACCTGTGTCTCCCTTCTCCCCCCACCCCCCGCTCATGCCCCGTGTCTCCCTTCTTCCCCCCCACCGCCCGCTCATGCCCCATGTCTCCCTTCTTTCCCCCCACCCCCCACTCATGCCCCGTATCTCACTTCTTTCCCCCACTCATGCCCCGTGTCTCCCTTCTTCCCCACCACCCCCCGCTCATACCACGTGTCTCCCTTCTTTCCCCCCACCCCCCACTCATGCCTCGTGACTCCCTTTTTCCCCCACTCCGTCTCTCCGTTCTTTCCCCCCCACCCACCGCTCATGCCCCGTGTCTCCCTTCTTTCCCCCCACCCCCTGCTCATGGACCGTATCTCACTTCTTTCCCCCACTCATGCTCCGTGTCTCCCTTCTTCCCCACAACCCCCCGCTCATACCCTGTGTCTCCCTTCTTTCCCCCCACCCCCCGCTCATGCCCGTGTCTCCCTTCTTCCCCCTCCACCCCCCTTTCATGCCCCGTGTCTCCCTTCTTTCCCCCCCACCCACTCATGCCCTGTGTCTCCCTGCTTTCCCCCCCACCCCCGTTCATGCCCCGTGTCTCCCTTCTTTCCCCCTCCACACCCCGCTCATGATGCTTGTCTCCCTTCTTCCCCCCACACCCCGCTCATGCCCCTTGTCTCCCTCCTTTACCCCCCACCCCGCTCATGCCCCATGTCTCCCTCCTGTACCCCCCACCCCCTGCTCATGCCCCGTGTCTCTCTTGTGTTACCCCCCACCCCCCGCTCATGCCCTGTGTCTGCCCTGTTCCCCCCACCCCCTGCTCATGCCCTGTGTCTCCCTCCTGTACCCCCCACCCCCTGCTCATGTCCTGTGTCTCCCTCCTGTACCCCCACCCCCACTCATGCCCCATGTCTCCCTCGTGTTCCCCCCTCCCCAGCTCATGCCCCATGTCTCCCTCA